>NC_060168.1:9148579-9193455 GCF_021292245.1 Micropterus dolomieu | reverse complement strand
GCAAGGATAAAGAAAGTGTGTTGCAGGAAAAATTTTTTTTCTTTTTTTGGGGGGGGGGGGGGGCATGAATGGGGCTTTGAAGCAGCATCCGTGCTCTCCAACACATGTCTACCCATAAGATCTGCTCTTCTGTTTCTCTCTTTTCTCCATCTCTGTCTTCTCTCTCTCTCTCTCTGACCACTAAATGTTCTACCACTCAAGACACATGGTGATTATGGTGGGTCCACATGAAGACATGTCAGTGACGTTATGAAGCACTGAGCAGTGTCTAACTTTTTGGTTCAGAGCAATACTGTGCCAGCTGTTACCGTAGCAGTTTTTAGGCTGTACATGTGTGTGTGTGTGTGTGTGTGTGTGTGTGTGTGTGTGTGTGCGCGCGTGTGTGTGTGTGTGTACGTGTGTGTGCGTGTGTGTATGGCTTGGGAGCAGTGAAAGGGACAAAGTCATTTGTCACTTGCGGCTTCACGTCTGGTATTGAAATTGATGACAAATCTATGAGGTGTGTCTGTGCGAGTGTTCATATTTGTTGGCTTGCGTGCGGGTGATGTCATGCTTGAGAGCTTCTTTTTCTCACACTTTATGAAGCCAGCTATGCCCCTGCAGACTTTCACAGTTTGCTGACGGCGCAGGCAAGGAGCGCGGGTTTGTGTATACATCTGCATGTGTGTAGTGTGTGTTTTTTTATTGCTTTTACTGGATCTTTTCAGCAGACCACAGGGAAACACTGGCATTCAGACTCCATCATACAAGCCTTCCATCCACCATTATGACGCCGGCTGACTCTGTGCGCCTGTGCACAAAAACATGGGTGTCCATTTGTGTATGTTTTGCTCCTTTCAGTCTCAGAGGCACAGAAATCCTACCAAGCAGGCGTGTTAGAAAGTTTGAGACATAAACTGGATGGACGGTAAGTTTAATCTGCCGTTAATCAGCTCCTCGGAAAACTCACTCAAGCATCAGACACTGCAGATTGCTCTGCCTCTCCCTCTAACTCCCTCTCTGTGTTTTTCCCAGTCATCACTGTGCTCTCCCCCAGAATCACTTCATTTCACCCCCCACCTGCCTCCACGCCTCTACTCCCCAATCATCCCCTGTTTCCCTCTGGAACGAAAGCGCGGTCGCCTCCTCTGCTTTTTTTCTCTTCCTCTGTTGTGTGTGATGCTGAGAAGCCCTCAGGATTAAATCTAAGTCTTTTGTTTATCATCTCAGCTATTACTGCTAATGTTGGCTCTCTCTCATTGCATGTGTGTGTGTGTGTGTGTATCCACGCATGCATGTGTGGGCAAGCTCTCAGATCAAACACAGCGTAAGACGAGCCCATAAACAAGCCTTCAGGACCACTTAGGATTTTCAGGGAGAGTCAGTTTGGGGGGGAGTGGAGGTGCGCGGAGGGGGAGTTAGGTACAGAAATCAGCTGCTCTGTTTATGTACCTTTCAGTGGTGATTACCGGTCCAATCTGTCTGTTTAACAGAGGAAAAATCATAGCCTCGCAGAGTGCGTGTGTGTGTTTGTGATGCGTATGGCACAGTTGCAGTGCAGAGGGCTGGAGAGATGCCACGGAGTTGCGTGGAATTAGAGAGCTGGTGTAGCAGTTTATTTACTCATACGTTCAACCTTAAACTTAGTCAGGAGAGTGAAAGCAGAGGAAGCAGAGGACCACCACAGACCAGAGGACTGAGGATATGTGTCAGTCGTACAGTATAGCCTTGGCGTTGGCCTGTGTTTCCACACAGTGCAGTGAAAGCTGGGTACTGTGTGTGTCAGTGTGAGTGGGCAGACACACTGGCAGGTAGTACCCAGCCTGTAGGAGGGAATATGTTTACAGAGTGGAATATTCACAGAGATGAATAGGCTACTTTATACACTCAAAATGTGACTTTCATTACATTACAGTGCAGTCAGTCCAAACTGACATATTTGTGTTATGTACTCTACAGAATATAGCAGGTAAAGGGTGTCAGGTTTAACTGTATGTGTAATTCGAGTCTTGTTGTATTATGTTCAGTCTAATGAATGGACGCAGTTTTTTTGTGGGAAATGTGGGCTGTTGCCACCTGCGTCCACTAGATGGGGCCAACGCTACATATATTGACACTCAAGAGGGGCTACTGGGGCAATGTCTGAGGGAATAATGGTTCCAGTGGGCACTGTGAAAACAGTAGTAACAGTCGTCTAAATTTTCTCAGTCGTCAGCTGTTTATATATGTTATGTAGCGTGAAGTTAGTAGAAGTAGTTTCTCAGGCTTCCGTTTCGGATGTCATCTTAATCCCCTCCAGCCACCGGAAACGCTAGATAAAGCCGAGGTTGCAAAGTGCGTCACAACGCGGAGCTGCAGTCCAGCACCCAGAGAGTCTCTCCCCTGTCTTCCCTGTTTGCAGAAAGAAGAAAACCCGAGCTGACGTTTCCACTCCAGCATGGTGAAGATTGCTTTTAATTCGGCCCTGGCGCAGAAGGCGCTGGGGAAAGAGGTGCCAGCCGGTGTGAAGGTGAGCTAACGGGTTTCAAGTGCGGCGTCTGAGCCCGGTGTCTGTTTTTAGCCTCGTAGCAGGCCTGCAACAGCACGCACTTAGCTGTGACCGTGGACTTAATCTGTGTTTTTTTTCTTTACATTTAGGTATTTTATTATATTCTTCTCTTCTATTGCAATTTGATATGAAAAGGTCTGCAGTGTTTTTCGCTAAATGCACGGAGATCCTTGCACTTTATGCAGCACATAGAGGGACCGCCCATCTTAACAGCTGCGCTGCAGAGGACAAACGTTGAATAGGATTATGGTCGCAGAGTCAAAGCTGTGTACTTTTATTTCTAAAATGACAAATAAATCTACACTGTATGTTAATGTTAAATGCATGCAATACTATGATTCATTGTAAACTTGCTGACAGTAGCCTATTGCGTGTGTGTGTGTGTGTGTGTGTCTGTCTGTGTGTCTGTGTGTGTTTAGGATCCCGAGCTGGCCTCTGCTCCAGCGGGCAACGAGGGCTCCACAGGTCGCTGCCTGCTCACCCTGCTGGGTATAGCCTTCATCCTCAGCGGGCTCATCGTTGGGGGAGCGTGTCTCTATCGGTATTTCACCCCAAAGGTAAATACACGACTTACTGGAACAGTCTACCCGACAACAGCCACACTCCACGTGCCAAAGGGGATGAGGTTTTCTCCAAGAACCCATTTACACAATCAGAAAGCACCTGTCCAGGCTATTAACATTATAAAATGCTTTTCACCCTGAGAATATACCTAGATGGGCTGTCACAGGATACATATGCACAATCTTATTTGCAGCAGTTCAGGGATATTGGGTGGAACAGTGGTTGGGATGCATGTCATCTAAACATGCTGGCTGGGAATCTTATTTGCCATACTGGTCTCTCCTCCTGTGTTTCCTGTCTGTAATCACACTGTCCCTGTCAATGCCAAAAAATAATCTGTCTAGCGATGTTAGGAATTACTTAGATTTGCACCTCACATTTGATTTAAAGCAATAGATTTTTAGCAGTTGTAAACTCCAAACATAGCATAATATAAATTAGGGTACTAAACTACGCTGTTTCATTGAAACTGTTGAGATGCTGGCCTGATTCTTGAGAGTTTTCTAATAAGCTGCCGTTTACCATGATTATTAGCAAACCAGATGCCTCCACACTATCTCAGATGCTGTCCTTTAATTCTCTGTCACGTTGACCGGAGACGTGCGGGAGGAGATGAGGGGGAGTATTGTTCAAGTTTGGGAAGAATTATTGAGGCTTCTCTTTCACTGCTGATGAGACACTCTTGCCTTGGTGGGAAACTAGAATGCTGACTCTCGCTCACTTCCGTCTTCTAAGAAAGTGCGGACTTCGCCTTTTTAAATTTTGCCGTGTTGTCAGCGGGAGGGTCTCACAATCAATATAGCATCTCTGCCCACAGGGGTTCCTCTCTTATGCAAATGAAGCAAAAATCTAAAATGTCTTATAAAACTATTAATAACATGCATAAACTCTTCTTAGTTAAAAACGATATTCCACTTGGTTTAGGTGATTAAGCCGTCTCACAAATTGTGATAATAAAGAGATTTTTGTTGCCTTAGTGCTATCTATCTATCTATCTATCTATCTATCTATCTATCTATCTATAAAAATATCTGCAAAAGATACACAGTAACAAAACAAAAATTAAAGATTTCCAAATTAGTTCAATATTGTTATTGTATAATAGGGCTGCAACTAATGACTATTTTGATAGTCTATTAATCTATCGATTGACTATTTGGGTTATGAATCGCATAATTACACAATGCCTCTCATTTAGCTATTAGCCTTTAAATTAAACCTGAGGTTGTTTTAGGCACGTGTTAATTAACAGTCAAGACAATAAAATAAATACTGCTTTCAAAAATGCATCTTTTAATGAACGTTTCTGCTGCAGCAACAGAAAGTTCCACTGAAATCACATCCTGATAAGCAGCTGATTTGCTATTTAGTGACGGAGCAGCTTTCACGCCAGTACTGCAACACCCCGGGACAAACTGACACTGTATACAAAGAAAGGAATAACGTCATGCATTTCATTTGCCGAATTTACAAGAGGGGATCAATAATAACAGTTTTGTAGTAGACAGCGTTTCACAACAAATATAGTTTCCCCTAACTCAACAACTCACACGCCTCACGCACAGACAGGAGAACTGTTTTCTCTTCTTCAGAAAGTATTCAATTGTCCGGTGTTGTCTAATCTTGCGCACTCGGCAGCAACACGTTCTCCAGCTGGGAACGTCGCCATGAGCGATGCATCGATTGTAAAGTCAGGGCACATCTGGAATGTGAACGCGCCCGTTGTGTATCATAATTATGTGCTACTCACAGCACCATTACTGTAACAATCAATGAAATTGACCAACTGTATAGAAAACGTTTTTACGGCTTTAACGTGAAGCTCAGCTTTGCTGCAGTTCACGACCTTCCTGGCTGAGTGAAGAGTGAAATGCTGCCACATCTGGAGGTTTTAGGTTGTGAAGGTGTTCCTCTTCCACGTTTCATAATTCAAAAAAAACTACACAGAGCTGTTGCTGCTCATGAGAAAACTGTGCTGTACTGTACCCAGACTAAACCCTGCATGTGCTCTGGCTCCCCCTGGCGGCCTTGGGTTTCAAAGCTACCCCAAGATAGTGGCAGAGCAGATAGCCACACTCACAAAGAAACGACTGGTTGCATAGGTGTAAGACCAGTTGAGACACTTGTGGTTGAGGAAAACACCCACCTCACCATCTAACAACTGTACTTTGATGGCAGGTGTTGTTTTTGTTCCTGTGTGAAATGTTACAGTGTGAAACCTCATCCAAATACTGCAGCTGGTTCATGCTGATTTTCTGTGAAGTGAAGAAATTGGGGATAGTAAAAGAAGGAAAGAGATTTTTCTTCAGTGCACCAATGTGATTGCATTCTGCCTGTATTCGTCTTTGGGTGCATCCAAGTGATTATCTTGCTCTCATTCGATCATGTGTCCTCCAGAGGCTGTATCACGGTGCAATGCAGTTCAGTGACGTGTCATCCGGAGCTGGAGGAGAGAACCAGCCATACTACCTGCCACGGGTGGAGGAGGAGGTCGAGATCTCTGACAGTATGGCTGTCATCAGCGTCCCACCTCCCCGCTTCAGACCTGGAGACCCTGCTTACATCCTCCATGACTTCAACAGGGTAACACTCACACACTGAATATCCCACATGCAGCACTGTAGATGCCAGCGCACTCCTGTTAATTGGGTTCAAATTCTTTCCTGATTACTTTGTTAATGTGTGTGTGTGAGTAGAAGCTGACAGCATATCTGGACCTGACTCTGAGGACCTGCTTTGTGATTCCTCTGAACACCTCGGTGGTGCTCCCCCCTCAGGACCTCATCGACCTCTTCTCCCAGCTGATGGTGAGTAGTGAGCAGCTTGTGTCCTGCAGCTGCAAAAAGAAGAGAGCTGTCTTGGATGATAGAGGGTAAAAAACTGACGTGGCACTTTCATGCATAACCCCTAATATCAAGGACTAAATATTACCTGGGGAAATCCGGGGATTTATAATAACTCCAGAGATTGTCTGTGCTTTAATCCTGTCCAAATCTGACATGTCTGTTATTTGTAAAAAAAAATAAATAAAAAAAGTAAAAATGTACAGCACATACCACCTTCCCCTATTCCATAAGAGTCTGTAGTATTAGTAAATCATGTCACATATTTTTTTTTGTCTCTTTCAATGTTTTTAGATACTGAATATGATATGAGAAAATGCATCAGTTGAGCACTAAATTAAATGTATAGTGGAAGGCTTTAAATGTTTGTTTTTTTGCACAATAGCCAAGTTTTCTTCACTTAATCCCAAACAAGCTTAGAGCTAAATGTTAACATCAGCATGCTAACATGCTCACAGTGACAATGCTAACATTTGGGTATTTGGCAGGGTCCTGTTTCAGAGACCATGTTTAACAAACTCTGCGCCTAACCCTGAGCTCTGAGGTGATTAACCCTGAGATGGGAAACTCCTGAGTTTTTGGTTCCAGAGCAGCTGTTCAGTGTCAGTTCACCATCAACTCTGATTATGTTCACACTGAGTTAAGTGTGTGCATGGGGAATGAAAAAAGCCATCATTAATGGAGCTTTGATACTATGATTCACCATGGCAATGGGTAAATAAAGAGCAGAGCCTTCATTTTAATCTTCTGGTGCTGGAAATATGAATGCCTTCCAACGTGGACCATAACATTTATCTTAAAAAACAGGATAGAGGAAAGAGTCAATAAATGAACACTATTACATTTTATTCATTGTAGCTCATTTATCATTTACTAGACTTGAATTTCCTTAATGAATAATAAAATGCTGGTATCCTTCTGTATATTACACTTGATTTAATATATTTATTCAGCTGTAACATGACCGGTACAAAATGCTGGTGGCAATAACTGAAGATGAAAATATGGATCAAACAGATAAGACACAGTTTACTCATGGACCTATGATTTTAAAGTCAGTCTGACCCAGTAATATTGATATTGGTTATTTGACGTTGAAAATGTGACTAGGTTCAAACTGACTACCATTTGAGACGTCTATGTTACATTTTAAAATCTAGCTCAACAGCATTTATTGACTTGTGACATTGTCACAGAAATGCTTTCAACACATGTAAGACTAAAAGCAGCCAATATTCAAAAACTCACGTTTAAACTGCAATTAGTCTTGTTTTAGAATCTTAAAGTCGTTTCAGCTGCACCACAATCACCCTTACTCAGAAATATTCACATCATCTCCAACATGATAGTTACGATTGGAATGTTCTAGCAGTGTGACTAATCACGTGACAAATGATTGTTCATTGATCAGTGTTTCGTGTGTCCAAAGCTTCATACAGATGGGTTTAATCAGTGATTACTACAGTAATGTGGTAAATGTTTCAGTCCAGGGAGAGTCACAGTGTGTGAAAGCATCCGTGTTAAAGATCATATTTGGGTAACAACCTAATAGGGCTGATCCTGAATAGTCAAAGATTCGATGCTTCGATGGGCTGAGCCTGATTCGACGGTCAATCTCACAGTGGAAGCTTCGCAGCAAAACGAGGATCATGCCATTTTGGCGGTATGGTGTGCTCAACGTTGCCCAGTTGTCCGCACCTTGCGGGACTTTCGGATAATTTATCATCTTTGATGAACTACAGAAAGAATATTATATAGTTTTTAAATAGCGGTTCCTCGCGGGTCTATTTCAAGTAGCCGGCAATGTGCAGTTGTCGGCAGCACGGCATGCACGCAAAACTCTGCACAAGACCGGTGAATGACAGGCGAGAGAGAGAGAGAGGAAAGGGTAAACAATAAGCCTCAGTTTAACTGGAAATTTACTGTGTAAGTTTAATTAATAGAGATTATATAGAGATAGAGAACAGATTCTCAAGATTAAAGCGGAGCCACCATGTGCCCCCCCCCTCCCCCGCAATGGCACAAAAACACACATGATTCGATCATCAGTCTGCTATTGGCTGTACTTGATGATTCTGATTCGACTCTGTAAATCCTTAGTCGGGGACGGCCCTACAAACTAATATCTAACTGTGTTTCTAAAGGCGTCATTCTAAAAACTACTGTGTGTGTGTGTGTGTGCTCTGATATTGACGGTATGAACGAGGAAATGAAACGATCCGTCGGACAGCTGCTTCAGGCTCAGCAAGAGTTACCATGGTAACCCAGAGTTTAAGTTGCCTTTCTTTCTGGAACAGAAAACCAAGAGTTTCCCTCATCTTATCAAACACAGTATATTCACTAAATTCGCTTTCTGAAACAGCGCTCAGGTAACATGTTAACAATGTTCAGTGTTGGTTCACAAATTAAACTTTTGACCTGAAGATGGCGCTAGAGGAAAAGTTAAAGGCTCAGTAATTGCCCTCCCCAGAGCCGTGTTGCTAGTATGGCTAAAAGGATCCAACTTTGATCATAAACTGTTTCTTGGTAAAGTTATTAAAAAAAACATTATGTATTTTTGATTTTAAAAATGTTGTGCTTTTCGTGTACACGATCAGGTTCCTGTAGGACGTTTGCTTTTTTGAGTTTTAGCGAGAGTGGAACATAGTCAGCAAGACCAAGTCTGAAAACTGTGGTTTCAAAGATTTTTTTTATTTTCAGAGAGTCCTCCACAACGACAGGTTGTACAGCATTTGGTGGGTGTCGGTGGTGTGATCAGCGAATTTCATCATCCAGCGTGAAAATGTTTGACAAAATGCAGAAGTTTGAGGATTATTCATTAATTAGACAAAGTCCTTCCCAGTCCTCCTTTTGTTTTCACACTTTGCTGCAGTCGTGTTCACTGAGCCAGTTTTTCTTTTTATGTTGACTGAAAGCAGTTTAAACATATATTGATTCCTTCGTGATCCTATCTTTTTGTCCCAGTCTGGCTCTTACCGCAGCTATTTGGTGCACGAGGACCTGGTGGTGACAGAGCGTATCGATGATATCAAGCCTCTGGGCTTCTACATCCGCCGGCTGTGTGACGGGAAGGATACATACAGAATGCAACGCCGCTCCAGCTTGCCAGGTCATTTTATGCTAGCTGATGCATGACATTGTTGGCTGAAATGGTCTAAATAAAATCCATTATTAACACAAATAAACTAAATTCAGCTAATTTTAAAGGAGCTATACTCACTGACTGTTATATGATTTTAAGTATGATGAACTGTAATCTTAAAAGTAACTAGTAACTAAACTGTCAGACAAATATGAAGTAAAAATGATAATGTTTGCCTCGAATATGTACTTAATTACAGTACTTGAGTCAATGTACTTGTAATATGTAATATTAAGGGCTAATGTTTGTGTATCTTGTGTGTCTGTCAGGTGGAGGCATCCAGAAGCGCTCTGCAGACGAATGTTTCACCATCCACCACTTTGAGAACAAGTTTGTGACGGAGACTAGGATCTGCAAGGCTTGATGGGAAAACATGGGCATAAGTCAGAAAGCGAGAGAGAGAGAGAGAGAGAGAGAGGTGGGGGGGAAGTAGGTGGGAGTAGGTGAAGGAGGGAACAGCTTTTAGCAGAAAGTTACTTTTGTATAGAACTCCAGTTTTTGCCTCCCCTGCTTTAACCCCAGTGATAAGTGAGTTTAAGTTACAGTGTTATATAGCCTAACCCCCCTCCTCTGCTGTATTCCCCTGAATCTGTATAAGTCATAGTGCGCTTGCGCAAATGTTCACAAGTTAGTCTTGTACTGATAACCAGCGTCAGCCTGCTTACTAAGATATACTAAGTTTCATTTGTTATGTTGGTTTTAGTTCTGTTGCTGTAGCTTCCTGCAGACTTACCTTATCGCTGTAACTGTATTACAACATCCAGTCACTTCAAGACGAGAGTTGTTAGTCCTACTGAATATCCTAGTGATACTGAGAAGTCATTCATATCAGACCTGTTTGTGTTTCAGCCTGCTGTTCCCACTAGAGCAGCCTTAACAAGATCTACTGTATGTTATAGTGTCATATAGCAGAAGTCACCCTGGAAATTGTACCGTACAGTCACGGTGCACATGTAATGTGACTGCTTCTTTTACGGATGGTAGCAGAGATGCTCAAGCCCAGAGCTCTGTCACTGGTTTTGTAGATATTTCCTCTGCTGTCCTGCTGTGATGATTTTATGTAATTGATGGTGTCATAACCTGGCGGTGAACAGTCCAGCACCTTGTGTGACCAGTGTTTGTGTTTGTGTAGAAACCTCATTTGTGACAATAAACTTGAAGCACGGTTGATAAGCTAAAGGGAAATTGCACCAAATTTGATTAAGAAAACACGTATTTCTTTCCGTCCGAGTTTTTGAATTCGTAGTCCCATATCATGAGAGTACCTTTACTGAGATAGCTGTAACGAATAGCTTACTAAAACTGGCTACACATTTAGCAGAACACTATATATTTAAAATTGTCAAAGGGACAATTTGTTTGTAAAAAAACAAACACCTAAATCTGCACAAAGCTTTTGTCCTTGATTTTAAAAGCCCTGAAGGAAAGCTTGAAAGTATGAAGAAAATGGCCTTTTGCTAAATAACTTCAAGTCATTTTCAATGGTTTCCCTCTTGATGCCTGCAGAGAAAGACAATCAGACAGGAAGTGTGCTTGTAAAAATGTATTTCTGTCTGTTATTTTTCTTCCCACCTGTTGCGTCGAGTCCCCCCTACTGTGATTGGCTCCCTCGCCTCTGACTTATACATTCCTTTTCTAGTTCTTTGTTACTAAACAGGAAAGATCTAATGAGTCAATTTACCACCCTGACAGCACACCACACTTCTGAGGGGCCTATGTTAAGATAATGAGACTCGCTTTTCCCCCAGATAAAACAACCAATGGTATTCTAACTGAAATGCTTTAATTTTGAATATTGCCTATTCTGTTGTGTTTGACTCAACAGATGGTTCAAGATTGACTGTAATTTATTTTTTGAATAAAGTAAGTGTTATATGAACAGTGGGTTAAATTGAGTTGCACCCCCTGTGTACATATAAGGATTTAAAATATATTTCTAATTATAATATTAATACATTGTTATCAACGTCACTAGCGCCACTGGTGTTGCCGAATATCCAAAAAAAAAAGCGAGTGAAGCTAGCATCCAATCACAACAACATGTCGAAGTAACGATCTAGCCAATCACAGCACAGTACGGCGATACTTGATGCAAAACAGGTGGGGGAAAAAATTCTGTCTTAGCTTTTTAACAATACTAGAAGATAAGATAAAAAAAACAATGTTGTGTGCAGCTACTGAAATGAACTTCACTTTGTTGTTGAATAAAGTTGCATTTCTTTACTTATGAAAATGTTTTCTGTTTGCCTTTTTAATATGCCAGTGAAAGCAGCATGTTGGAAAGCCAACGCTGTAAAGGCCTTTTACTATCCTCTGCAAGCTGTTAGCTTATCATGAAATTGGGTCTATAGGAAAAAATTTGTTTGCTTGTATTCTTTCCCGATCTTTATCAGAGATGCTCATCCTTCATGACAGGAAGATCTCACTCTTCACACAAATTTAGAAAGAACAGATGCACCTTTTTATTGAAATATAAATAGTAAAAGAATTCACATTTTGAATCTTGCTCCCATATTTTCATACACTAGTTTGCACATAAATTTCCCTAGTTTTTAGGAATGCATAGACTTTATCTCAAGGTGTAGTGGTTGAGATTAAACTGTTGGTCCTTCAACAAGTGAACTTAGAGAGACTAGTCATTCTCCAAGTCCTGTCCATTTATACAGGACAGACGCCTGCTGAAAGTCATGCTCTCTGGTATTTCTGGCTTGCTCAGTCGCCTCCAGAATTCATCGGTGGTGAAATAGTACATGAGTGGGTCCAGGCTGCAGTTCAGGCTGGCCAGGCAGAGTGTGACGGGGTGACATCGCAGAATCAGGTCCCTCAGGGAGCAGCTGCTCAGGGCATTGACTTTGGCCAAGAAGTCCAGGGGCATAGTGATATGGTATGGTGCAAAGCACACTAGGAAGACCACAGCACAGCTTAACACCATCCTTAACGCCCTGCGCTTTTCCCCTCGGTCATGAATGGCCCCTTCTGTTGGCTCCCGAAGGCTCCCGGCAGTCAGACAGGTGCAGGCTAACACCAGGATGAGGGGGATGATGAAACCCATCAGCTCTGCTATGATTAGGAGGGCCCAGGCTGCTGGAATACTCACAACCCTCATGGGCAGCTCCGTAAAACACACTCGACTGAACTCTGAGGTGCCAAGACTTGAATTAGAGTTTCGTTCACTGCTGGAGTTCCTCAGCAGAGGGAAAGGCAGACAGCACAGGCAGACTAACAGCCAGCCAAGGGTACATATAAACAAGTCTCTTCTCCTCCTGGATGAGTTGTACGTCAGGGGACGCATGATGAGCTCACAGCGACGCACGCTGACACACACCAGGAAGTAGATGGAGGCATACATGTTGACGTACTTCAGATAGAAGCAGATCATGCAGAGAAGCTCACCAAAGGGCCAGGCGTTGTTCAGGTAATAGTAGATCCGCAGAGGCAAAGAGAGCACCTGAGGAGAGCAAAGCGTGTCAAGATAGTTGCAGAACAACAACAAACACTAGCAAAGAAAAGAAGAAGAAACACAACGGCGTTAATGTTGGATAATATTCTCTTACTGTTATGACATAACTTGATGAAAACAGACAATTTCGGTTCACAGTATGTCATATACAAATCATGTGGTAGATGACCACTTGATGTGAGTAGCCTCATAATAGCTTCGACTGAACTTAGGAATGCATTTTTGCACAGCTTCTCAAAAGTGAGGAATTGCTGCTTTGTTTCGTCACTGGAATCGATGGAAATGATGATGTTGCCCACAAGTTTGCAAATTCGCAATGTTAAATAGTAACGCTTTATTTTAACCCTCTATTTATGAATGGAATAGAAAGAGTAAATAAATGCTTTAGAGCATACTATAAGACATTTTTACTGTATTATATAAGGACTTTTTAAATTGTTTATTCATCACTGACAGCTTCCACCTACCTTTTTCTCCTGTTAAAATTGAGCCCTGAATTACACATATGATGTTGGACAATTTAAAAGATCATTTTGCTAGTCAAGAAAGTCGCTGTTTGGGAGTTTACCTGACTTTCCAGCACTTTGTGTGTCGTCTCTGTTTTGCCTCTCATTAGTTCGAGCGTGTGAACGAGCACACATTTGGAAACATAGTGCTTGCATCTGAAACCTCACCTAGAGGCCGTTGAAAACCAAATATGGCCCCTTTAAAGAAGATCCTATTATAAATATATGTATTGTATTTATTATTCTGGCAATCATTTATAAAGAAATACTTGGTAACTGAGCAAATTCCATCCGCTAATGAAGGCCATGAGATGTGGCTCAGAGTTGTGCCAGAAGTCTGGCATGTGGACTTTGGGTTAAGAATTTCTCAAACTGAGGTCAATGAACTTTCAAGCTCAACATGTCTTGATAACGTGCATGAACAGTTGATAGTTGTGTCATTACACATAAAGATCTCTTCATGTGTTAGTTTATATATCAGTAAATGTCATTACTTTAAAATTATACTGAGTTATCAATAATTCATAGTATTGTTAATATACCAGAAAAAAAACTTTTGTGTCCTTATGTGAGCTTACAACCTCATGATAGGGTTTTGTAAACAATATACTGTTATAAATGCTTAGTAGGGGACTTAAATAAATGAAGTGTTATCGGTTAAACGGTCATTTGAAAAAATAAAATATTAATCTGTAATGAAAATAATCATTACTTGCGCGCCCTACCATCCACACGAAAATAATTGAACTAAACAGGTGAAATAATGATAAAGTTTTCTCTAGTTGAATTGAGAGACAAACAGACACATTGATGAATGCTACATAAACATACATGATATAAAGAATAATGTGAATGAAAGCAATCAAATATTTAGCACAAAAGACATGGAGGGATTCTTACCTGCATCAGGTCGGCCACAGCCAGGTTCATCATGAACACAACTGCCTTCTTGGTTTCTCTGACATAAGCCCTGAATACCCAGAGTGCCAGCACGTTACCCAGCAGACCTGGTGCCAAGATCACACCGTACACCACTGCATACACATAGTGCTGGTATGTGCGGAGATCTGCACTGTCTTTACAGCTGTTGTTGGCAAAGCTCATCTTAAGCCAAGGGCCGTTTACTGCCTTGTGAACCAACAGGAAGCTTGTATCAGGAAAGCTGCTTGTTGTCTGGTGATGAAAGTGTTTGAGTGCCCATGCTGTCCGTTATGGCGAGGAGAAGTTCATGCTTCTTTTGGTGAAAAAGTGTGTCCAGCGCTGATACACTGTTGATGCTTCGGAGCACGTTTAACCCCAATCCCTAATCTCTTGCCCAGTGCATAATGGGATAAATGAAAGCAGGTTTCTGTAGAAAACAGTATGACAGCATGTTTTACATATTGCACAGATAATGATCAGGTTTTGAGAAACAGACACGATGTACAGCACTCACATATGCAAACAAACTCGCCAAACAAGGCTTCATTTTTTTGTACCAAGTGTTTTAATATGCACCACACAATACAGTGTTTGTGCGTGCAGCTTTTGCAGTGCCATTTACAGTTACTATGCAAACCCACAGAGATGCTATAATCTCCCACGTAGCGCTCACTGTTGAGCGCCACCAACTACAGGGTAGCCTACATTAAGCCGGTGTGAAACGCCTCACAGCAAGGTGTCAGTGAAACAAGTGTGGTTAACACGTCAGACCAAGACCAACCTGTCCTCTGTGCTTAGATATGAGGAACAGCTCTGTCTTTGGTAAATCTACCGTTTCAGAAAAAGTGACACCTACATTATGCGTTATGACATGCAGCACAAAACAAAAGTAATTTCAGAAGATTTAAAAAGTCTTTAGGTAACCTTAAACCCTAATGAACTTCAGATATTGATTATAGCTTAACAAATGGAAACACACAGTAATGTCTGGAGCTGAACTTCCAGTTTGTAGGCGTGATCCACCTACTTCTGTAAACATGAGTAGCTGTATGGCTGTGTTCCTTGCTCTTTGCTTCAACCCATGTAAACTGTTTAAATAAGCACAACGTGAGCTGTGACGATTCACTGCTTCTTTTAAATGCAGCTGTGTCTCATATAGTCTGATTTGACTTGTACTAAACTCATCCTGGCTAATAATGGAACAGAAAAAGAGAACTTGTTTTGTTTTCATGATTCTAGTTGTTCACACGTACAGCATTTTCCTGATGATTTCACTGACTGCATTGTTGAACTGAAAGTTACTGTTAGATTTGAGTCCTGTGGTTCCCAACCAATGGGATTGCCCCCCTCCCCCAAAAGGTCACAAGATAAATCTGAGGGGCAGTGAGATGATTAAAAATTATTTTTTTTACTTTTGACACCACAACTAGACAATTGTGACCACTGATTTAATCTTTAACTATGTGTTTTAGGGTGGAGTTTGGGAATTTGGACTTTCAAGCTCAACATGTCTTGATCACATGCATGAACAGTTTGTTCATATGTCAGTATAGCTTGTATTTATAAGCTTGTCATGCGTTTTTATGTTAGATCTTAATCTGGAAAGTAGCTATAGTAACAATAGCTGTAAAAATAAATGTGGTTGAGGAAGAAGTACAATATTTCCCTCTGAAATGTTTCAGAATAGAAGTGTAAGTACTGGAAATACTCCAATACCTCACAATTTTACATAAGGACATTACAGTACAATACTGTACTTTCCTGGGGAGCATATTAGTGAAAAGAGGAATTTTGTACACAAGTAAATAGGTTAAACAATGGAAACTCTTCCACAGCACCCTGACCTCTGCCTCTGCTCTCAGACTGCCTTTTATCCAACTTCACAGCACTCAGTAACATCTCCCAGTGGACCTTCAGTCCCTAGCCTTCCTTTTAGCCTCACTGACCTTTGACCTGCATGCGACTGTTTTAGTGTGATTCTCCTCTTGTTACTCACACTTTTGCACATACAGTGTGCTTCTGTCAGAGGCTGTCTGTATGAGCTCAAACAACTTTGTAGTGATGATGACCAATAACAGGTCTTTCAGTTCTCCTTGGGAACTTATGGCAGTAGTCTTGTGTGTACAATGATCAAGGCCAGTGGCTACATGTCTTATTATTATATATCGGATGCCTTTGGAGCTTGTTGATATTTGGGTACACTGGGTTAGGGTTAGGGGTATGTTAAGAGTTTTAAGAGTTATTTGACATTTCTCTGACCTTAAGATTCAGCAGTTTTAGTCCTCCGATCTTGCCAATGGAAACACATAACTTCATCCACTGTGATTCATCTCTCCGTGGGTTGTTGGAGCGTTACTGCTTTTCCACTCAGACACGACATCTGGCCTCGTGTATCAGCACCCAAAATGTGAGCAACGAGGACCCAGCTCCCTCCACGTGTGCTGTTCCAGCACACAAAACATGTCATGATCACAACCCCAGGTACTTTTACAAAGACAGATAAAGGAACACACACTCTAACACTGACCTACACACACTCATTCACACAGCTGAACATAAGTGACATTCCTCATGTTGTGATCCCCCATGAGGCATGACTCCACACTGAAAGCATCCAGCTGTTACAGCCTCTCACACAAAAGCTTAAACTATCTGTTTAAAAAAAACAAAGAATCTATTGACAACATTGACAGTTGATATCTCACCTCTGTCTTCAAACTTGCGTGGAATCAAAAAGCAGAAGGATGAAGCATCAGCCAACATACATGCCACCCCTTGCCTCCTCCCCCTGTTGCTATTCACTGTCCCACCCTTTCGCACTACTTTTTCTCTCACTTTATCTCTTGTTCTGCCTCCCCAAATTCTACTGTTTTTTTTCTTTTTTTCTGTTATGTTATTTCCGGAGTTTGATTTATAACCATGTTCCCTCTATATCGCTATCTGTTTTGCTTTCTTTGTGCCTCTGCTGTAATGGAGTTTGAGCACACATAGGGCTTCCTGTGCGTGTGTGTGTGTGGGGGGGGGGGGGGGGGGGGGGGGGGGGGGGGGGGTTTACAAGAATGTTTGACACCACAACTTCTGCTATTGCCATTGCTACTTTTGTCCTTGTGGACGACATCTACCTGCCATGCATGTCTTTTTGAAGACAGATGAACACATTGTAAAATATTAGGACTGAGAATCAGTACTAAAACTAGAAACAGATCATTTTGGCGCTATTTTAAAACTGCTTTTGGTTTCATTCTCTGACATATTTTACAAAATGATAAGTAAATAAGTAATGATTAGTAAATAGCAGATACAGTATGATGTAATACTAGAGTGTGACAGCAAAAGGAATTGGTGTATTTTTTTATTTTGGTCTGTGAATCAGACACCTGGCAGTATAATACTGGTGGTGGTGGTGGTGGGGGGGGGGCAGATGCAAGAGGAGGTAAGGGCAGGTGGGGTGACATTCAGTTTGAAAAGCCAACCTCAGAGCCTGGCAGTTATCGGTTTTCCTGAACTGCCGGAACTGCTACTAACTGTCTGACAGCACTGTGCATTGTGAGAGGAAGTACAGAAAAAATGTGTCGGCACCTGTTTTTGTTTGCCCAGAAGAAACCTCATTATGAAAGAACCGTGGATGCACAGATACTCAAACACCATAGCTCCAGATAAGACAGAGAACGCAGACTTGCTTTTATTTACAGTACAATCACATGCATTTACATACAGCTTTGATAATTATGATATAGCTTATTTGAAGTTCTTAACATCAAGGTGAAAGCTCTTTGGGTCAGTTTTGATTCAGACGGCTGCGACATGTGAAACCATTTAGTTGACCAACGTCAACCATGCCAGTCTGTTTCTATGTTCAACAGAATGCCTTACAGAGATGCATCTGTTTGTCGTGTTTAGCTGTCTCATTCCCTAAAGAAAATCTGAATAACTCTGAATAACGTTACTCCCTGTCTGAGCAGCTACTCTCCATGCTCGTCAGTCTGTGCTGCGCAGGACGCTGGGTAGGGGAGTTGATCGAGGATGAGAGGAGCGACGTGGTGAAGGAGGAGGTGCGCCTGCTGAGGTGCAATCTGAACTCGGCTGTTAAAAAGTAATAAAGCAGAGGATTGAGGCAGCAGCTCAGGCTAGCCATGCACAGGGACACTGGGTGGAATTGACGCACAGCAAGCTGCGTCGCACAGTGGGACACTATGTCCTGTGATACCATCAGGTAGAGCAGGAAGTTGAGGTGGTAAGGGGCAAAGCAGAACAAGAAGAGGGCAGAGCAGCTCAGCACCATCCGTAGAGCGCGCCGCTTCTCACTGTCCACATGCTTTTCATGATATTTATCAGAGTTGGAGGTGACTGACTGGAGTCGGCTGCGTCCTGAGGAGTTGAGTGCAGACGGGTTTTGCTGATCCTGTCTGTCCATCTGTTTTTGATTGAGGGACTGGGCGATGCGGATGGAGCTGTAACTGATGCAGGCTAAAGGAATCAAGAAACCAAACAGCTCGGCGAGGGCCATCATGGGGACCAGCACAGAGAGGGACAGACGACGCGTGGGCAAGTCTTTAAAACAGGTCAGGTCTTTGGAGACGGTGCTAGAGCTTGAGCTTAGTTTGGTGTAACCTGAGGGTTGTTGGGTAGATGTGGCATCCAGATAAAAGGACATGTTATAGACTGTGTTTGTCCCGAAGCTAAGACTGCTGCTGCTGCTGCTCCGCATCAGAATGAAAGGTGTGCAGGCCAGACTAACAACCACCCACACTATAATACTGATCAACAGGTCATAGCGTCGCCTCCACCGGCGAGCGATAAACGGGTCGAGCAGGAAGACACACCTCTGCATGCTGATACACACCTGGAAACAGAAAAAATAGTGATATGAAAATTACCAACCAGATTTAGAGCCACAGGAAGTACATTTGTTCCGAGAACTGAGGAGAAGAGAGGGAGGCACGAGTTTAGACTTGAATGACTTCCCGTTATTCCCATTTAAATAGATGAGAAATCGCTAAACTGTTCCAGTATTATTTTCACATTACTGCCTGCTTACCAGGAACACTATAGCAGCATACATGTTGAGGTATTTGAGGTAGAAGCAGAATAAGCAGATGCCTCGTCCAAAGGGCCAGGTGTGTGTGAAGTAATAATAAATCCTGAGGGGCAGAGAGAGGATGTGGGCCAGGTCTGCTAATGCCAGGTTTATCATGAAGATCACTGCCTTGGTCTTCTTACTGTGGGGCAACATGCAGATGAAGTCAGCCATGCCCAAGAATCTGTTTGAGCTTTTTACATGCTCATGTTTGTGAGTGAAGGCTACCTTATATGTCTGCAGAGGACCCAGAGAGCGGTGGTGTTGAGCAGCAGCCCGGGGATGAAGAGCAGCAGGTAGAAGTACGTGTACATCTTCTCCATGCGCTGGTCCCAGACGGTCATGTTGTGGCCACATCTTGAGGAAGAGTTGGCCAGGGACTCCCCCCACGATCCAGACGTATTCAGAGCCATCACCTCTCTCACACACACATTTCCTTTGGTCAATCCTTCATCATTTTACTCAGCAACCTTGAATACCTGAAAAGGAAAAGGGAGAGTTGAATGTTATGGGACAAATGCTCCTAAGAATATGTGATACATTTCTAAAATAACTTCTTATTACCAATATATTGGGGTGGTGATGGCGCAATAGATAAGTTTCATGCCTTTGGTGTGAGAGACCCGGGTTCAATTCCTCACTGTGACCCATCCACCAATGTGTCCCTGAGCAAGACACTTAACTCCTAGTTGCTCCAGAGGCGTGCGACCTCTGACATGTATAGCAATTGTAAGTTGCTTTGGATAAAAGCATCAGCCAAATGAATAAATGTAATAATAAGAAATCCTTTACAAAGACCTTATAAGTTGTAACTAATGGCTTTTTAATATTAATAAGTCATTTAATAATGCTTTATAGATCTGCTATAAGCCATTAATGAGGACACTTGAGTTGCCAGGTTGTGAAAAATCTCTGGTTGGCAAAACAATCTCACCTCAAGGTGCATTATGAGACTGTTTTGCCAACTGCAGTTTCCGATTTAAAAAATCTACTTTCAGTCTTTCATCATAACGCTTTGGCTGATCTTTATCATCCTGCAGCATCACACTAATTTGTATTTCTATTTGTAGCTTGCTCTGTAGTCAAGAGCGTCACTTTTGTGTTGAAAAGTGGTGGGGACATTGGGGCTCAGTTTCGGGATGTGACAAGACAGTTAGCTCATGAGACGTAACGATACACAATATTGGGTTCACGAGATCAATACGAGATGAGATTTTAACACCATTTAGAAGACATTTTGATTGTTGATATGTATGAGCCTGCATTCTGGTGAAATTTTCTGCACCAATTTATGGTGGAAATGTTTTTATTTATGTAAAGGGAAACACAAAATTCACGTGGCAGGTGACAAATCAAAATCTAAAAATGTAATGGAATATAATGCAGTAAGGCTCTTGGGCATTCTGCGTTGCTTTCAGATGAGTATTTTCTCCTGTAGATCATCTTTTCATCATCCCTGCTGACTCAACACACATGCAGGCATGATTTACTCTTCCCTCCTCTTTTGTCATGTTCACAGAGAACAGAACTGCAAAAAGAAACTGTGTCAACAGGTTGTTAAAGATACTGATTGGTGCGTGCACATGTTTGGGGCATTTTATGATCATTAGTTACTTTTTTGTTTCTTTTATATTTTAATTGCATTCCATGTTTTTCTTATTGTGCAAATAAAACTTTCTCTAAGCATTTTCATTTGTTATTTAACATTACTTGTCGCAAGCTATTTTTCAGAACATCAGGAAGACCCCTGCAAATAGGCTGTTGGACTACTTGCTGTCTGGACAAAAAACACATTCATTTACAACTGCAGACTTGATGGGGTGTGTCTTCAGTTTGGGTGAGAACAGTAATGAGTTTCACTCTTTCTAATAACTCATCAAGTCTACAGTCATACACTGATACACTCAGATACACTTACAGAAATATACAAAACACATATGCATAGATTAAGGAAATGATGCAATGTAAGCACTTGGACATGTGCTCTCTTGCAGTTAAGTATACTGGTATACAGTTATTAAAGTTAATTAGTCATTAAAAGGGTACTTCACTGATTGCAGTTCAGTTTACTCAAAAGTGCTACTCAGCCTTTAATAAAGGTGTTTTTCTACAGTCCAGCTGGTCTGCAGTTATGAATATTATTGAGTGGTTGATAAATGTATTTTGGTGTAGGTGCAGCCTTTTTCCAGAAGATAAGTGGTCCAACTGTCCATTGGAGTCTTCCTCATGAACGAAAGAGCTGGCAAAAAAAGCAAGCAGTTAAGCTAGTGGAGGATAAAAAACTGCCAACTAGATATTTTCCCAACCTGGCAACTCAAAAGTTGTTCTTACTAATGGCTTATAGCTAAATGATTTGTCAAATATATATAAAGCCATTGCTTGTAACTTACTGTCTCATTAGAAAAGTGGTGCCCAAATATGACATGAAATACACACAAATTCACAGACAACAAATGCAATATTAAAATCCTATTATTAATAAATGGAGCAGGAAATGTGCGGTATGCTGCCCCAAAATTATTTTACCCTGTTCATGTATATATCATCTTGCTGAATCGTGGCTTTCGTATGGTATGGAAATGTTTGGAGTGTTTTTGCTGGTTGCCAAGTTAAAAAGGTTTATGAAAATACTCAATAGAAAGTGCAATAAATCAGAGATGTCGCTGTGTGTCTAGAGATTGCAGTAGGAAATGTTTGGAAGAAGAACAGAGCATTTAATCTGCTTATCACTGAAGCCTCACCCTTCCTTCTGCCACCAAGACGGGGCCGCACCCTTCCTCTGTCTGCACCAGAGGGGAGAGAGGGAAACAGCAACAGTGTTTGGTGCTTTAGTGTATTTTTGACCAGTTTTGACTCATGCTCCTATTGGCCGTTGTAGCTTTCAGTTAGCCACATTCAGCCACCGGAGATGCCCCCACATCACCTGTACAGTTGCAAGTTGTGCAACAGTATGTCCTAATACTTGAGTTTAAGGAAGTAATACGCAAGTCAACTTTTGCGGTTACTTATAAATTGGGCACTTGCATTAGCTGTCATCGCTTTGAACACTTTCTCAAACTAACTTTCTCAGTCTTCAAATCAAATCACTGATCACATTTCATAAGTTAGATGGCAATAACAGATTCAAAACTTTTTTTTTTTGCATTTAACGTCTAATTTGCCTTTTCTAGTGCCTGTAACATGAAACTTGGAATATGTACACACTGATACATTTTGACACCCCATCAAATGCTAAGTGAAAGAGTACCTAATAACAAATTTCCTGTCATCAGCAAAGTGTGAAACGTGACTTTGACCACAAATTTTCAGACAAAGCACAGCAACGTGACGTCCCCACAGACATGATTTCTCTGAACAAAAGCGGTGTCATTACCTTGTGCCTAGATGATCAGTATGGAGGGGAGAGGTCAGAGCCAGGAGTGCCCACCAGTGAACGCATGCTCCAGCAGCTTCACACTACTCTGTAAACAGCAGGCTGACGCAGAGACAACACTCCTCCTTGAGCTGTGCAGTTGCAAATGGGGTCAACAGCAGACCTTCTTACCACACTTTACCAGCAGAGAGAAAAATCTGTCCGTGTGTGCATGTGAAGTCAGCCTTAACTTGCTAGTGATGTGGCTTCTGTCTCAATGTGCTGCATGTGGTGATGCCGTGTGGTGATGCCGTGTGGTGATGCCGTCTGGTGTGAGGTGCTTTCACACTCAACTGGCTCTTGGTTTCTTAGGCACTGTGACGAGGGGAAGAGGAAGCTCTGCCTTCATACATGTGAGTATTTGTGCCTATAGCAACATAGCTGAAATTTACACACACCGTATTGGGCACATATTGAGAGTGTGTGGTTAAGAAATAAGAAAATGACAATGCTTGTGTTAATCTAAGATAAGACAGACACGTGGGCAGGCAGATTACTTCTGACATGTTGAAGATATCAACAGCAGGTGATCTAGTCAGTGGACACCGCAAATCATCCAGTTTGTATGTACACAGCTACACTACTATACTGTGTTATAGTGTAAATAAATTTGCATCCTGCAAAGTTTGGAGATGTGATAATAATGAGAGTTCATCCGCTTCCCCCTTTCAGATGCAGCACTTCCTTTTTTTAAAGCAGTTAATTTTTTAAGGTAGATTTGTGTGCATAGACGTTAGACTTTTAACGTGTGCTTTAGTCCTCTAAAGCTTCAGAAAGGCTAGATATTATTTTTCTGTGGGTAGTGATAGTGAGAAATGCTTATTTAGAAATGGTTATGGTTTCAGTTGTGTGCTTCTAGAGAAAAAAGGATGCAATGCACAGCAACAGTTAAGCAAAACTTTGCGGTTTCACCTCAACATGCACAGGTCAGTGTCATATCAGGGCAGGATGACTGCTGGCAAATATGCTGAACACATCGAAACTCATGACAGTCGGTGACCACAGGAGTCTGTTCTCTAAATCTATGGCTTCACTAAAACATTTATTCTAACGCATGGCCACTAGAGGTCAGAACAGGCTAATACTAACAGTTTACTGAGCTACTGAGTAATCAGTTTTTTCCTTCGACAGTCAGAAGGGCAGATTGCTCCTTTAAAGGACACATTTGAAGGGTTGCATGTCTTCTGTTGAAATATATCAACACATTCTTGACATGAACTACTCAAGGGGTAAAAGCCAGTTCTTGCATATTTTTCTACACTCCCACTCTTCTTATTTCCCGCTCTACAGTTCCTATCTACACTCCAGTATATTAGTCCTCTTCTCTGCAACCCTTGACCCCAAATCCCTGAGTCCACCTACTGTTGTCTCTGTCTGCTGCTGGATGCACATGGTCACATCACTCACACTACCAGAGAGGCCTACTAGGATTACCAGATCTTTTTTTCCTGTTTCTCGCACTGTGTTCATACCACTGCTGCAGGTGTAGAGGCCTATTAAATTTATCTCTGACTCTGCATGGTTCTACGAAAGAATGGATAAACAACTTCTACTAATACCTTGTTTGATGTCCCAAAGTGGTTCCTCTGTCATGCCGAAGCCTGTAGTATGCATATAGAAGCTGTCAGCTGGTCCTTACAGTAGCTCAAAGCATGGTCACTTTAAAAGGCTAACACACAAGCAAGCCCGGGAACTGTTACTGCTTTATGTGCCCTTTTGGAGCCAGGCTATGTAGGTTTATGTTACTTAGACAAACTGCCGACAGAGAAAGCAGGCAGGCAAAAACGGGAACAGGTGAGCGTAACATAGTGCCCCCTGGGTAATGCAGTTTATTTAGGGCCAATGTGAATCGCCCATAGAACTTGATATGGAGAGAGCAGATAAGAGTACCGGCAGCTTATGATAAGGGCTGGTGCACAAGAAAAAGTCACAGTACACCAAAGAGTAAAATGTAGAAGTGCTGGTACTGTGTACCAGTGAGTACCGGTCCACATTAGGCACCAGGGATTGTAAATCGTTTTATCCAATAAAGAGTAAAAGAGGGAATAAAAGCTCTCCAAGCTAGCTGGGTTGCTAACTGTCAGTAAGCATGTTTGTTAGCACGGTCGCTAACAGTAAAGTTATATCAACAGCACTGTACTGGTAATTCTTGGGGCCAATATAATAAAACAATTATATAAATAAATATATTTTTTGCTAATCACCAGCCCATAATAGGGGCAGCAGCCCATTGGTTCATTTTCTATAATGACACTAGGCAGATCCAATCACATCTCTACTGGGCCTGCCCCACCCCTCCCCCTCTGTCCTCTCTGTTTCTGGTCAGATGCCGTGGTTCAGAGCCAAACATCTGTGGATGAAGTAGGAATTGTCAAGATGGATTAGCAATAACGAAAGAAGGCGGGTGAAGAGAATTTGTGGGCCAAACAAATTAAGTATCTACATGCTGATGCTGCCAAATGTGCAAAAATCACAGATGTGTTTGCTGCAGGGTCAGCAGCAGTAGCCTCAACATCTACGGTGACAGCAGTACTCGCCATTATGCAGCAACAGTTGGAAGAAGATGTGGCTGGCCATGGCCACTGCCAGGCAGAAGAGCAAGAACAGGAGCAGGAAGAGTAGGAGTGTGACAGAGAAGCTGAGGAACAGAGTGAGCAGGAGAGTGTAGTGGTAAGCAAGGAGTAGCAAGCAGGAAAACAGGGATTACAAAGAGCGCAGGGAGGTCGTGTGTGTGCCTTGCCATGATGACGATGATGAACGATGATTAACTTAATTGATGAACGCTATCATAAAATGAGACTGTCAGCTATTGCTGATTCTCACGCAGTCAGCCAATGCCAAATAGTGTAGCATAAGCTATTTGGCATTGTTCTTTGTAACCTAGAATAGTTCCCCAATGTTGTCACGCTGACTATTAACGATATGTATTATATATGGTATGAATGACTATCCGTGAGTTATACTTTCATTTGATGAAAAAAAAATTAATTATACTTCTGGCAGAGATTTTTCTTTGACAATTACTTGTACTTCTACTTGAGTACCGATATTGTGTAGGGATGCACCGCAATGAAAATTCTTGACCGAAACCGAATATAATGAAAAACTTTCCTGAATATCGAACAAGGTTTTTTTTACATTTTCTCCCATTTTCTCCCCAATTTTTTTACCATTGCATAAATTAAATAGTCAAAATGTGCTTTTTACTCAGTGTTTCCCACAGGATATGGAGAGACTATGGTGGGTGGGTCTGAGGCCCGAGAGCGTCTGGTAAAGTAAATTACATGTGTCCATTTATTTTTAATGTACACATGATGTAATATGTTTTATACTTTCTGTGAATATAATCCAATTAATCTTATTTCCATCCTGTATATACACCTTATTTTGAAAACCGGACATCGTCACGTGTATCCTTGCGCTAAATTCATCAAGTCCGACCCAATTTGATAAATAATGTTGTATGTGGTTCTCATATCGCGCAACATGAAGATAGCCTCTCTTCAGGTAGGACTCTCATCCTGCAACACTTGTCTTTGTAAAGAGAAGAACTGACAGGATAAAGTCGTTAACCTGCCTGTCAGCTCGCACTGGTCAGTTTCAGTGGATTTACCATAAAGGCTTGAATACGTGTGTATTCCAAATTTAGGTGCGGCTGGCTTAATTGCCTTCTCACTTCTTTTGAGTCTTTCTCAGACACTTTAAAATGCTTCCACACTGCCAACATCGTAATTGTAAATTAATCAACATAATTTTTTGGTAAAATTTATTTGGCCTTTTGACTTTTTTTTTGCTATTTTCAACCGATTAATTAGCATTCGGTGCATCCCTAATATTGTGTACTCCACAGCTACCTCTGATCACCAGGGAGTCCATCCAAGTGAGTCCACTGCTCTTACTACTCAGCTTTGTAGTGGTTTGGGGGAATAGTACAATACGCATATTTAAGGAGACCACAAGGATGGTGTACTCGTGGGTGGTTTTTGACTGATTGCTTGTGGCCGGTCTGTGCCAAAAATGCTGCCGTTTATCAAATCAGTTTTTAATCAGTTGGTACAAAAGCATTTGTACCACTGACTCCTCTCACAACTGTCCTCCTGACACAGGAGGGTTAAATACAAATGGACGGTGCAACACAGCTAAAAAGCTAAGAAAGCTTCCTCCACCCTCTATCTGTCAACAATGGGAATTGTCTGTCCGAGGTCACAAAAGATGTACTAGATAGAGAAAGCAAAGACAGATTCACTTTGTCCATTACAATGAATTTGATTTTACTACGATTTTGCCATGTACCATCTCCACTGGGGTCCTGCGTGATAAACGTTTATGTCTGATAGCTTGCCTTTTTTCAATTAAAGTATTCACCAAATGGCCCACAAATTCATACATGCAAACTCCTGCATGTGCTGACTAATGCAGTGTAACACGATGATTTGGGGTATTTATTCAACAGTTTTCACTCGTACTTTGGAGCGTGTGCACATTTCTGTGTGTAAGAGACTTTGAGCAGATCTGTAGTCTTAGGCCAGATTAAGACAGAGAGACCTCATTCAGAAGCAAACAATGGACCATTGCTCCAGTCATAATAAGCATTTGGCCTGTGAAACAGCAAACAGGCCAAGGTCCTCGACTGGAACAGAACTGCCCTCTGCTCCGAGAACAAGATTGCACTTGCTGCTTGATGAAAATGAGGAGCCAGAGTAGAAAAAAACTCCTCCATGAGTTCAAACCTACAGTCAAGTTGACAAAGGCCGGTTCAGAATATGTTTGACCGATCCAGCAGGCACAAGGCGGAGGAAAGGAAAAATAAATGCAGCCACGAAAGCAATTCAAAACAGACATTTAATGGCCTCAAACTTCAACATGAGACACATTTAACACAGCAGGTCAGCACACTGCTGTGTCACTATAACAATGCTTCTCACCACACTAAAGAGTGTCATAACATTAATGGCTAAAATTATATAATGTACTATAAAAGCTTGAACTTCAACAATAAAACGTAAAGGCTCTGTGTGTTACAAAAGTAATAAACAGCATATTTAAAGAGTGTGGACGGATATCTCCCATCTTATCCACAATCCAGTGCGTTTGTGAGTGTTGTTAAGCCTGAGTGATGATGTGTTGAAGTCTTTTTAGAGGTACTGCATGTCTCTAGACAGTAGCCCTGGTGTGGCTGGATCTCTGGTCCTCGTAGTGTTCTCTCATAATAAACACACACAGATACATTCCTCTGCTCTAGATTAATCCATAAAGCCCAGGCAATACCTCAGGACTTACCTCAGGACTTACCTCAGGACTTAACTAATCTGCTGAGTTATGCGTTTGTCACTGCCAGGACCAAACAGCTGATTGCTTCATTTGTCAAATTCAGGGCTACTGTCAAACCCACCCTGTCCTTGTTTACCTTTTTTCTTCCCTGCTTAGTCAGAACTGGCTCTCAGACACCTTTGAGTCTTTTCCATTGCTGGCTGGAGTGTGTGTGTCTCTGGGGAGAGTGTTTGCTGTGTCCTGGGTCTCGGTGTCGCTGCGGGGGATACTCTCGGGCCGGGACACAGACCCTTTGCCTCCCATTGTCAAGCTTTTCTGGAAGCTCTCTGAGGTGAAGTAGTAGACCACAGGGTCCAGGCAACAGTTGAGGCAGGCCAGGCACAGAGTAATGGGGTAAAGAGTGCGGGCAAAGCGCTCCACAGCGCAGTTAGCCAGGGCCTGGGTCCGCACCAGGGCATACAGGAAGAGGATAGAGTTATAAGGGACAAAGCAGATGATGAAGATTCCCAGATGAACCACAATCATCCGCAGGACGCGTCTCTTGCTGTCGGAGCCACGACCAACAGTTACTGGACGCCGCAGCGTTCGCAGCACAAGCGAGGAACATACCAGGTTGGCCAGGAGGGGGAGAAGGAAGCCTACAATCTGGGAAATTAATAAGCATCACATAACTTTGTGTAAAGGTGGAAGATCACTGTTACATCTCTGGTTAGCCTAATAAAAAAGTGTTTCTATGTATGAGTATGTCTCTCCTTACTCACCTCGATGAAGATGGTGATTTTGGACAGGTAGGTCCTCCAGGTGCTCTTGGAGAAGCCCTCAAAGCATGTGGTGGCTCTGTTTGTGCTGTTAATGGTGGAGAAGAAGGTCACTGATATCCCCCCGCCTACGATGGTCAGCCACACGGCGGCACACACCAGCGCCGCGTTCCTGCGCGTGCGGATGGAACGTGAGCGGAAAGGGTAGACTATCGCCAGAAAACGGTCTACACTAATGCAGGTGAGGAAGAGCATGCTGCCGTAGATGTTGGTGATGAAGGCTGTACCTGATACCTTACATAATCCATCTCCAAATGGCCAATGGCGGTTAACATTGTAGAAGACCTTGAATGGCAGTGTAAAAACAAATACTAAATCGGATAACGCTAAATTAGTCATAAACATTGTGGTCTCGTTGCGCATCTTCATGCGGAAGCAGAACACAAAGAGGGCAGCACAGTTGGTGATCAGGCCTAAGACAAAGACCACACTGTAAACGACCGAGTACAGGTTGTACTTGAAGGAGTCGTCAATGCCGCAGTCCTCCATTCCAGTCTCGTTGAGCACCAGGCTAGCCATGGTGATGATTTAAACAGGAAGGGGGGCTCCACAGAAAAAGGGTACGCCAAGGCCTTCTGGAAGGGGGGGCGTCGCGGAGGATATCTGCGGATCGGAGGTGTTAGTAAGGGATCCACCAGTCAAGTCCCCTCCAAGTCATCGTGGACATTCAGACACACAAATAGAGGCAGAGACCATCAGGATGCACTCCTGCAGGGCTGGTCAGTCATCCTGTGGAGAGAAAAGGAAAAGCACATGGTCACTTCCTCACTGTAAAAGTTGCAGACCAGGAAGCAAACAACTGCAGTTCTCCTTAAGATGAAGCATATGGCATACCTTCACAGAAAATGAAAATATACAATCTAAACACAATCTAAATCCTTTGCAGTGAAGGAAAAATACTTGTTTTTAGTCCATTTTCAATGTTGGCAGAGCTGTCCCATTGAGTTTATTTGCATGTTTGTCAGTGAGTATAGGCCTATATGCAGTTCAGTATGAACAAAGTTTATCTGTCCACAGGGTTTTAGTTCACATGGCAGTGTGGCATGTCGCATTCAGGACTGCGAGAGGCTAATGTCAGCCGGAGACACAAGCATGTACTGTAGATTAGGATGTAAAAAACACTTCAGCTACACTCATTCATGAGCCACTCTGAAAGACTAAAGTAAAATCTAAGTACAGAAAGTATCTAAGGCTGAGCTTCAACTGGAGGAAGTAAATAAAGCAGCGTGCTGCAGTGCAGAGCTGCTCCCACCATCACCCAGTAGTGTTGTCAAGAAACACAATAGGTTTGTTGTCAAACATGAACAATTCAAATGACTTTGACATTGTGAAAGAATATGCATTTTCTAGTCATTTACTGGAAGCTAAATATTTGTGTGCGTGTGTGATGTCAGAACAGGAACTAGATTGCTGGGAATGTGTTGAGTTTTTACGGCGCTATCGTATTTCCATCTCAGTCTGCTGTGTCATATGGACACGCTTGATATTCTGCATCCACAATACGTCCTTTTTGTATTGCGGAGGTGATGCCAAAAAAGTGATCTCATCATAAATACTGTATGTCCATTTTATGTTCTGTAAATAACTAGTTCTTCACAATTCAGATCATCTTTACTTTTCTTATTTGTTGACCAGCTGCTACAACAATTTTTCAATTCAGTCTTCAACTAAATGTAATGAAGTATTGCACATTTCCTTGTAACACAATATATATTACTCCAACTAAGTGACCGTAGATTTGCGTTTTTATAGAACAGCAGGCAACATGTATTAAAGCCCCTATGTGCACAATGTTTATGATTATAGCAATTATTCTAATGGCATATGTGTGTGGTGAAAACTGTTTGTGGCCAAGTCAGAAACAACTGCAAACCAAACAGTTGATACAGTAATGTACTGAATCGCTAAATATTTAAAGACTCTCTCAATTTTCCTCTCTAACTTCGCCTTTCTTTCAATCTAAAAAGGAAATTCCACCGATTTAACACACCAATGTCCTAGTTTCCTAATTTACTAGTCATGTGGAGTACTCCGCACCCAGCATGTGAAAACTGTTGTGTAATGTCTTCTGTGGCTTTGGAGGGAGCTCTCTAAAATCTGGAGAAAATAAAGAAAATACAAACCGTAGCAATGTCATCAGGGTTATCTTGCCTTGGGATTAAAAGAAAAAATGTATTCAAAACTGAAGGTGTAGACTTAAAGACATGGTTGTTTATTAGGCAGGGTTGATCTAAGGAAAGACACCAATGAGTTTATTTGCATGTTTGTCAGCGTGAGTAGGCCTATATGCAGTTCATGTGTTATCAGTCAGTATAAATAAAGTTTATCTGTCCACAGGGTTTTAGTTCACATGGCAGTGTAGCACCACAGATTTGTGTTTTTATAGAACAGCAGGCAGCATGTATTAATGTGTACAATGTTTATGATTATAGCAATTATTCTAATGGCATAAGTGTGTTCTGACATCACACACTCTTTTACCCACCCAGCCACAGCCTGTTCACCCTGCTGCCTTCTGGGAAGAGATATAGAACCTTCTGCTGCCACACCACCAGACTGCAGAGCAGCTTTCCTCCCCACGCTATCAGACTCTTGAACTCTAATTCATCCTCAGCTGTATTGACTTTGACCATTATTTATCTTTCTTTACTAGAATCATTCTCCCAAAACCTCCAACTTTATTTGCAATTTTAAATGGCTGCTGCACTCAATTTAACAAGCCAAACTGTCCTTATCTTGTGTTATACAGCAGAGCCATAGCAGCAGTGAGGTGGTCGGCCTTTGCCATCACTTGTAAAAATCTGTGTGAGTGTCTCTGGGTAAGATTCACTCTATCTGTCTTTTCACCATGCACACACACTTGCACAAATACACGCATACACACTCACACACACACAAAGGCAATGCTGTGAGTGTAAGCAGTCCATCAGCCCTGTCCTGTGCCAGCTGCAGTGTGACATCTTTACTGCGTTTTCACACGCCTCCCAGAAAGCCCTCCGCCAGCGTTCACAATGCCCTCACTGTACCCGTCTGTACCAAACACACACTTACATATGCACAAGTCTGCACACGTGCATACACAAGCAGGCAAAAACGTACATGTGCCAGTCCTCTCAATCACACACACACACACACACACACACACTCTGTAGGGTTCTGTGTACTGTGGCTCAGTCCCAGGACCTCTGACAGTGACCAGCTTCATATTCAGCTGATGTTGTTTCTGGGAGCCGAGTCTATAGAACATTGAATTTGGCTTCTAAACAGTTTATGTTTGAAAGACACCACCTCAGACCAGAGCAGAGACACATTTAAGTATTTTGTGAACTCCTGCTGTGGAACTTCAGATCTACGCGAGCGTGTGTGCATGGATTTCATGTACAGGTCGTGGACAGCTGCACAGTTAAAGGGTTTCCCCCCGCCGTCGGCCGTGCCAGTGACAGAAACGGGCCTCTGGGACCCGCTGATCTGAACGGATCGAGTTCAGGCTCAGCTCACATCCAGCTGTTCCTTTCTCTCACGTGCTAGGAGGAAGGAGGCAGGGAGAGTTGAAGGTGGAGGACAGTCAGGCGTACACTGGACATCTTCACTGCTTACAGCTGGAGTTGGTATACACAGTGTGTTTTTAATCAGAAAGGTCTTGTCAGAATAATGTCTCAAGGTTACACACTCAACCAATAATATCATGAATACATGGAAAGGAATCCAGTGAGATTTATAAAGTTTAGGAAACAGTTGGTCAGTTAACCAAATCATCGATCCAATAGTTTAGATCATTTTAATTTCCTGGTTTCAGCTTCACAAATGTGAATTTTGCAGGTTTGTCTTCTATGGTAGTAATTTGAATATTTTGGACTATTGGTCAAACAAAACAAGTTCAAAAATGTCACTTTGGAAACTGGGAAAATAGAGACCAAATGACAATCAATAAAAATTATGAAATAACTGTGCAGCCTTAATGTTTTTAATTTTTTAAAGTTCAATTTTGGTTGAGACTGGAGGAAGTTTAGGCGCTGGCTGGATAGGGATTCAATCACCTACGTCTTGGGGCTATACAGCATAGCATACAAGTGTTTTATTGTAGCCCCAAAAACATTAGTTAAAAAATGTGATGAACATTAAATCTACAGTATCCCTTATTAAGTTCAGTTTTTGTAGGGGCTACTACATCTACTTAGACCACAACAGTTCAAAGGCTTGCCATGCACAGTAAATCTAAGCTCTCTACATCCTGTGGACTCATATTGTCAGCTCTACACAGCTGGTATGAAAGTACAAACGTTGTAGCTGAAACAGTACACACGTTCTCTTGTGTGGAAAGTAGCTACTGAAAAGTTTTGCTCCACTAGACAAAACATACTTTTGCCAACAACACACAAAAATGTTATTGTCTGAAGACAAAGCAGAGTAGACTTACTGGCAGCTGAATGGATGGTGACAGCTCACCTCGCGGTCACTGATGTTTGTCAGTCTGGCAGCAGTGCAGCGCGCAGCTGTCAAAAGAACTTCATACTTTTTCACTCAAATGTTTTGGTGCTGCTCAGTCGGCCTGGCTCGGAGTTTCCAACTCTCCCGAGTCAAAAATGTACTTCAGTGTCACGAGGACGCCGTGGAACAGCTAGTGGAAGCTAGTTAACGACAACAAATCCTGCGGGTGAGTTCTTCAATTGATCCTGACGACTCGCCCTGTCCCCCCGCTAGAAATGGGACCTCATCATCACATCCCACCGCGCCTGCTCTTCCGAGCGCGTGCGTGCATGCGCGCGCGTGGACGCGGAGAGCTGCTTGCACGGCCACAGGAAACGAGACAATAGCACCTCGGCTGGGCAGAAGGGGGGAGGCGGAGGGGTGTGAATAGGGGCTCGTGGGGCTGTACAGGCCGGTGTCATCAGCTGAAGAGCTCACAGTTTATTGGGACCAGAAACACACTTTCATTACATAGAACATCATATGACAAATATGATGTTACAAGTAGCCCAGGCTAAAGCAATAGCTCCACCTCAACAGATACATAAAAAATAAAAATAAAAAACACACATCTCTGACAATAAGAATACAATAACCCATCACACTATAGAGCTTGTATGTAGGCTTCTGTAGAGCTGTGGTACAGCTTATCATATTTGGGATAGGCTATGTGCTTTTATTGAAATAAAATATTAAATGCTGGACATACTTATACTCGTTCATACTCTGAAGTCTAATCCTCTAAAAAATCTACTAAGGCTTGTGAGTGACTTCTTTAATATGGCTTATTATAGGCATTATACTTTCTTTATAGTAGCTCCTGAAAACAACAAAGGTTAACAAAATACTGTTTGTGATATGTTCACAACAGATCACATTTCTATTTGTTTTATGAAAGAAACATTCTTCACATTCTGTGACTTTCATTTATATTTATATTTCATGCCTTGAAGGGTTCATGATATGTTCATGTCTATTACAAATTCTTTGGAGAATAACTGAACTTCCCATGGTGAGAGACTGTCCTTAGACCAACAAGTGACTTGTATCACACCATATGTGTAATAATAATAATTATAATAAACTTTATATATATAGGACCTTTCAAAACACTTTTGCAAAGTGCTTTACAATAAAAAAAAGTATATTTAAAACAAAAATAAAATAAAGTGAAATAAAAGCCATCAAAACTAAACACATTAGTACAAACAGAATAAAATGACTCTAAAATGGCATAACTGTACAAAGTCTAATCTTTTACCTGCAGTGCAATACGGTAAGATGACAGTAAAGTGTCCCTTACACACCACACATACATTGGAATAACAACATAGTGCTATTTTGGCTGATCAAAGTCCTGTCATAGCATTGTTACAATACAATCTTCATGTCTGAGGCTACCAAAAGATTTATTTTTAGCCAGGTGACAGGGCGGTGTTGGACAGATTCCCATTGTGTTAAGGCTGGCATGGGTGTGCGTGTGTGTGTGTGTGTGTGTGTGTGAGCGACAGAGAGAGCGGCACTTGACAGAGGGGAAGTGGACTTTGGGGGTAGCGTCTGGCAGGCTGACCAGTCCACAATAGCAGCACGGAGGACAGGACATCCTGCTTACTGCATAAGCTGAACTTGCACTCGCATACACACAAACACACACACACACACACACACACACATTTAACATGCACACAAAAATACATTGCATATCACCAGATGTCTTTAGCCTCTTGATTGTTGGTATTAAAGGTCATGTGTTTAAAGAACTATGAGTCAGACATTGTGATAAAAACATGTTTCCTTAATGACGTTTCATAACATGATTCCATTATTTTCCGTTGTTTAATCAGCTTCAATATTGCTTTATTAGTTTACAAGTAATCATTTTCAAATCTTCTGCAGGATTTTCCTGTAAATTTGGAAAAGATATCATTTTGGCAGCAGTGACCCTCTAGACCATAATGGGGGAAATCTCAAGGGTAAAAACCAATATTCAGATTGTATTCTGCTGATGGGTCATGTGATATCTGAAAATTAGACAATAATTTCCTTTCAAACCCCATGACAAGCCTCTAGTTTCATCATTTTCTATGGCAGTGGCAATGGCAATTTTATTTATATAGCACATTATATGACAAGTTAACTCAATGTTTTTTTATGTTGAAAGACAAAATATAAAAATATATGAGAACATAAGTAACATAGGAAACATAACTGTAAGATTTTAAGAATGAGTAAGATACAGAGACTGAGTCAATGAACCATACACCCAACTAACATTTAACATACAGCACAGCAATAGAAACCGCTGCCCTATCACATAGCCGCACATGTAACCATGTAACTGTGCAAGAAACAGGTGCTACCATATAATTACAAACACAGTGATGGACCTCAAGTCAGCAGGCAGCTTTTTCCAGAGAGCAGGACCACAGTAACTGAAGGCACCCTCCCTAGACCTGGATCTAATTCTGGGTGCAGCTGGAACACCTCTGCCTGATGACCTGAGAGGCCTGATATGGCCTATAACATTATATGTTATAATCAGTGAGCAAGTCAGGAATGTCCTGAGGAGCCAAACCATTAAATGCTTTATACAATATTAGCAGGATTTTGAAGGTGATTCTGTATTGTACAGCCAGTGAAGTGATTGAAGTGCTTGAGTAATATATTAAAATTTTCTTCTACGTGTAAGGACTATGGCTGCTGCATTTTCAATGAGCCGGAGCCGACTTATTGATTGTGATAAAAATTTCTTTTGGTGATATTGCTAATGTGATTTTCAGTATTGAGATCAGGTTATCAACGTCTATGAGGCTGCATGTAGACACAGCTGTGCCTTAAGCTAAATGCTAAACTCAGAACGCTAGCATGCTCACAATGCCAACATGTTGATGTTTTGCAGGTATAATGTTTACTAGGTCTTATCGAGCTGTTGTCTTAGCTTATTCTGTTAGCATGCTAACATTTGCTAATTAGCACCAAATACAAAGTACAGCTGAGGCTGATGGGATAAGTTTTGCAGGTAACTTATCAACGTTACAGTATTTGGCATTGGACAAACTGAAATATTGACCTAATGATCACCACAGTTATTACAATGTATCCTGATGGGAACATGAATGGCGAGATACTGCAAAGATCAGTAATAACAGTTACTAAAGTTTAAAGTTTTTGTGATTTCCACATAACCAAGTCTGACAAGAAAATTGTGCAACTACAGCGTGAAGCTGGTTGGCTGTGATGTACCGACAGTCAAAGCAGCCAACCGGGGCCAAAAAACAAAACTGATAAAAGTGAACGCCAAGGAGCAAAAACTGTTTTGAAATGTGATGATTAGATGAACCAGAAGACATGTAAGATTTGATTGGGTTGCATAAACATGCCCTAGTTCTTACATTCACACACACACACTCCTCCCTCCTTATTCTCTATGTTTGGTAACGGTAACTAAGCTGTGCTGCCCCTGCCAAGGCTTTGTGAGTCACACCAACCAGAACAAAGACCCCATTACTGCACCCCCGTCTACCCTCCCTCCATCTCCTCTCTTCTTCGACCTCTCTCTCCCTCCTCTAATGCAATGATGAGTGCATTTCCTTTGCTGTCCTCCCATTGCCTCAGTCCATCCTCTCATTCACTGGCTCCAGGAGGGTTTAGGGGCAGCCCCGTCGTGCCATACATACCTCTGCCCTGACAACAGAGCAGGACTAAGGCAGAGAGGCAGTACAACACAGGAGTCTTGAGCTTTATAGACTTTGTAGACTGATATTAACATGAACTGCAGTAAGGTGTCCTAAGTGTGTGTGTGTCTATAGCTGACCTTAGCCCTTACAAGCCAGCATTCAGCTCTGAACTGATTAGAGATCGGCTTATATCCACAGCACAGCGGATCAATGCTGCTGGCTGTGACTGAGGCCACAGAGGGAGACCATAGACTCTCTACAGCTGGACATCGAGCAGCAGCTGTTTACCCCACAGCACTGATAGGTGCAGCATGAGCAGCCATGGGTGAGCAGACTGACCTGTGAGCTGACCCCGGCCTGTGCAGACGGAGCAGGCTGTTTGTCACTGTGATGTAATGAGCTGATGTACCTGGTGTGCCTCGGAGTACATACACTTAAAAGTCAACTGTCAAACATTTGACCAGTTCATTTCCAAACATGCATCTCCTTGGCAATATCTCCTTGTACAGGACTTTTCAACAACAAGGCAATTAAAAGTGCTTTACATAAGACATCAAGAAAAGAAACACAAGGCAAAATAAAAAGTCAAATTTAACTAGGATTTAAAAAAAGATAAAATAAAATAGAAGATTAAAAAAGGCTGAAACACAATAAGTTTTGAACAAAAAAAAATAAAAATTACAATTCAACACAAGATGTGGGGTCTGCTTTCCTGGTTTTGGTGGGGACAGCAGCGTTCTGAATTAGCTGCAGCTGTCCGATCAATTTTTTAGAGAAACCTGTAACAGTAGTTGAGCCTAGTGAAGTTTTTCTAAATCCTGCTGAGACATCAATGCTCTAATTCTTGATACATTAATTATAGACGGATTTTGTAATTGTCTTAATGTGGCTATTGAAATTTAGGTCTGAATCCATGACTACCACAAGATTTCTGGCCTGATTTGTGTTTTTTTATGTTAACAATGACTTATTACAGACTTTTACTTATTTGGCTCCAAAACAACTATTTCAGTTATATCTTTGTTTAATTTAAGAATATTTTGGCACATCCGATGATTAGTTTGTTCAATGCACTTGCTCAGTGTCTTTCTGGAACCATAGTCACCTGGTGATGTCATTATATAAATCTGTTTGCCATATGCATAACTACATTAAGATATTTTGCTGTTTTCCATCATCTGCATTAGTGGGAGCATGTGGATGTTAAACAGAAGAGGCCCGAGCATGGAGCGTTGGGGAACTCCGCATGTCATTTTTGTGCTTTCAGATGTGTAATTACCGATCGACACAAAGTAGTCCCTGTCCTTCAAATGGGATTCAAACCCATCTGCACTGTGCCAGAAGGTCCCACCCAAATTTCCAGATGTCTAATCGTATGTTGGGGTCTACTGAGATCTACTTTTGCGCTCAGTGTGGTGTGGTGGAAATCCTGACTGGAAAACATCACAACAATTGTTTATGGCCAGGGCAATGTTTAGTTTTTGAAACAGCCTTTTTCAGGACAAATGGGAAATAGGCCTCGTAAAGAGCCTGCAGTGAGAATATGCAGGAAGCAGCAGGAGGATTACAGATGTTATGCAACTTCTTCCATGGTTTCATAAATGATTAGATCAAATTGTGTCATGCTAATTGACACAATTTGATTTGAACTGAAACAAATACCTGACATAATTGAATAATTAAAAATGACTGCTTGTCTTATTTTCTGAATTTTGTCAGTGAATGTGAATGAGGCATATTAATTGCATGACTTAATGGTTAAAAGTTCAGGGGCTACTGACACAGGAGGGTTTGCAGCATGTCAACAGTAGCAAATACAGTATGTGCATTATTATTGTTTTAGGCACAGATGTCAGAGAATAAGGACTGCCTACACAGTCAGAGTCAATGCAGATGATTAAAAAAGTTTGCACAGTATTTAGGTGGCCTATAAATGCTTAATGCTAAATATCCATAAAACATCTACTTGCACCGGACAGAACTAATAAACAAATTGGCATCATAACTTATTTTCTTATGCGTGCTAGCTTTGCTAGATGGTGACTCAGTAAGAACTGTTTTCTTGGTCAAGTTTCAGTGAAAAACACAAAATCAAAGCATTTTTTGTGACAGGGTTGAAGATGGTTGTGGATGAGGAATGGATATCAAAGTTGATAAATCGTGCAGATTTGACGACTGAATTTAGTCCACCCTCCTTTTTCTATTACCTATCAAGACGAGAATAAATGAAGCTCAGGGGGAAACTGGCATGACTTGAGAGGATAATTGAATTTAGTTCAACTCATGCTTTATTGGTGTGATACAGAAGATAGAGGACCTATGTCAGCAGGCCTGTATGCAGAAAGACTGAGGTCATAAGTCAAAGTACTCCCAATATCCCCCAAAGACACCAAGTAAAAACTCTTTAATGTATTTATTGGATTATAGCATGATGTCATGACTTAGTGGGACACTTAAATAGAACAGAGCAATTATCAGATGTCTACTGTGAAAAAGGCCTATATCAGAAGGAATGCAGTAAATATATATTACAAGAAGTAAAAGCACATTTTGACAAAATGGTGCATCTCACCAATGCATCCAAACACTGACACATTTACACAGTCCAAAGGGGGGTGCTAGAACTGCAAGTCAAATGGAGAGGGCATTCTGTACAGCATGTTAACGATTGGCCAAAAGATCAGCTGCAGTGTTTTATTAATGGGGAACAACATGTTTGTGATGAATCTAATAGTCATCTGTTTTTTAATGCATTATTTTTGTAACTGATTATCACAGCGCCTAGTCCTTCAAAGTCTGCAGTGCACAAATCATTTTTGACTTGTTGAAGAGGACAAACAGGATCTATTGCTATTTTTTAAAGACTGACCTCCCACACTGACAGCACCAGTGTCAAAGTACAATACGCAGAGCTACTGCTGCCAAACGCGCAGTGTCATGGGGCGGAAGCTTCCACTAGTGTTCCTCACACCTCTTCACCCTGTTGCTCCTCGATTTTCAGCCATAATTGGTTAGTTCCAGGAACACTTAAAGTCGCAGCCACACACACACACACACACACACATACAAACCAACATACTCTGAAGCAGCCAAATTTGCTTTAGCCTTCTGCACTTTGTCAAGGGCTACTTACAGACAACAGAATATGTCAAATGCAGACTCAGTTGTCTGCTTCCCTCTGCTGGACATAACACACACTACAAAAAAACCCTACTGAATTAATGAAGCAAAGTGAAACTGTTTACTCACCTTAAACTTAAATCATACAGTGTGTCTACGGTAACTCTATACTGGGAGTTTTTCTCTCATTTAATCTGGTAATTTGGGTCAGAGCAGATGTTTCTCAGCAGTGACTGTGGTGTATGATGTGGTTGATATCGCAGACTTTCCTCCAAAAATCACAAAAGTTTTCACACAAGATGTACACTTTTGATCTTTCATATCCTCAGCTACACATTTGCTGAGGAGGATGATTGTAGTGGCTGATATCTGTCTCGTGCCCTCAAACCTAAAGCCCTGTTTTTGTGGCATGTGTCCTATCAGCTTGACCTCAGTTTGACTCATATATAGATACAAATGCTTGTGTGTGTGTGTATATATATATATATATATATATATATATATATATATATATATATATATATACATATGTATGTATATAAAAAGCAAATGTGTGTATTATCTGTACAGTAGCTATGGTTGACAGACAAGTTAAGCCAAAATCTTGCTACTGAGCCATCCCAGTTGCTAAGCAAAAGAGACATGAACACAGAAAACATCTTTTAAGCATACTTTAGAGACTGTGAAGAGCAGCGTTGAATGTAATTCGACTTAAGATGTTGCGGTGTGCTGCCATACCACCAACATTTGTTCCTCCGGCTGCAGGATGAGCATGTTTACAAAGAGAACCACATCATTATCTCTTACAGTTGAAATGTAAGCTCAGCATACTTCACAAGCATCTCAATGTAAACTGAGGAAACCTTTGGTTGAAACACACAGCCACATTTCACAACATCTATGCACCAGTGGTAGCATGTTCATCTTACTACACATTATATGTCTTTAGTAGATACTGTAGTTTGTGTTTTTATGGTGGAATGGCCTTCACATTAAAGTGGAAACTAACTTTTAAAGAAGAAACAACACAATATTTCTTTTACAAATGAAAAGTCAAGTTCCAAAATAATAAAATTCAGCACTTTTTCTATTTGATACTTTCAGGAGTCTTGTAACTACAGCCTCACTTGATCTGAATAGACAAGTTGCTTATGGTAACTAATGTTGCCTAATTTTAGCTAACTTTAGTTAGTCATCATAGTCTTGCTTTAATGCCCATATAAAGTCAAAATATCTACCACATGTATTATATATACATATAATATATATGTATTTATTATATAAATAAAATAAAGAACGAATAGACAATAGCTTAGGTTGAATTCACAAAATTTCAAGCTTTTAATGAAAGAAGCTCTTTCTCCTCTGATGTTTGCTATGGAGAACAGCATAATGCAACCATAGATTCACCAGCCATAATGTCCTCCTCAGGCAAGAGGAGAAAGGTGGAGGGGAGGGAACAGGCACTGGGCCCAGAGAGGGAGTTTGAGAGTTTTGTAGTGTTGGGAGGAAAGGCTGAGATTGGGTGTACTGCACAAGTTTTAAGTGGAGCGAGAACAACAGTTCTAGCAGCACAAGTATCCGGACCAGGCTGCAGCTGAGGTGCGCCCAGCGAGAAGTCCTGAATCTCCGGGTCTGCTGAGGCCAGCGTGACACCAGCGTGGCCTCCAGTCCCAACAGCCCTAGCAGGAGCAGTGAGGCCAGGTGGTGAGCATCAAGCAGCTGCTGACAGAGCAAGCTCACAGCCTCCCTCCACCAAATTGATTCCTCCTGCTTCATGAGGCCCATCGTAATCTCACAGCCCGCCTCCTCCATCCACCAGGCCAGTATCACTCCCAGATGAAGCATCCAGTGCAGCAGCACAAGACTGTCTGTAAGAGCCAGCTGGCGCAGGAGCACAGTGGAGGGCTTGGTTGAGATGCGAGGGGAGCGAAGCAGCAACAACGCCCGCAGGCTGAACATACAGGCCACCAGCAATGCGAGGCCTGCACTGTGGGGGAACAGCAGCACAGTCACCAGCTTCAGCAGCAAGAACCGACGCAGCCATCCTCTACAGGACGAGAGCCCTCCTCCTGTGAATGAACCAGGCCAGCACCAAGAACTTATATCCCAGACTGATATAAAACTTGGTTTGATCTGCAGAGTTCAACACACAGAGGTTAGCTCAATGATGATGCTCCTGTCTTATTTTAAACAATCTCTTCAGTATAAATATTCAGCAGGTCTATCTGCTCCACCCAAAAGTGCAAATATTGACACACACACACAGGTGGTTTATCTCCTCCACATAACACCTTTGTCCTTTTCATGACTATAGACCCGGGAACGCAAACAAGCCATCAATAAATTATAGAGGAGCCTTTTAAACAGCATATGGCACACCATAGGACTTTAATTATTGTATGTATAATTCAGTTTATGGAAGGCAACAGTTAAAGACAGTCAGTCAGTATATTTTATATCAGGCAACATGATGAATGAATGAATGAACAAATGCAGTGCATTCCACAAAAGCTATGGATATTTCATTAAATTTGATACATTTAACTCTTATTAATCTTTTGATTAAGTAACAGAAGGAGTGCTCTCCAACTTCAAGAAGCCATCCAATGTGGATGTCTGTGTTGTTAATGTCCTAATATTTAAAGAGATTCGCCATATCCCAAAAATTCATAGTTCAACAGCTGATTTAATAAACATGTGTATCTACTTTTAAACAAAGAATCTTTTTTCTGTGGGACTCACCTGTGTATTGGCAGGAAGTTGAGACTGAAAGTCATTGTTCTGGTTCACCTGGATTTGCTCTGATAGCTTCCCCCCCCCATGCCATCCCTTCTTCTCAAAGAGGCTGAATGAGAGTGTGCGAGGAGTCCCTTCTGTCTTCTCTTAATCAATGCCGGTTGCTTCACCTCAACTGGATCAGTCTGGAAATGTGATCATGTTTCATCTGGAGGAAAGCCAGACTTCATCTGACTCATGGTGGTGGAGAATCTATGCCCGAGGGGTTTCCTTGCGTTGCTGACATCAGTGTAAACCTGTATGTCAGTTTTTCCACGCAGTGCAGAGCCTAAAAAGGAGCTTTGTGTGGGTGGGCTGTGCCAGGGAGTGAGTTGCCAAGATGCCTTGTGTACATTCAGAAAAAGAACAAGGAACCGCTGGTGGAGAACCTTTAATAGTGACTATCAAATCATCATAGATTCACAAAACTAGATGGCTCATTACAAACATAGGTATTGAATAATTTATGCTGCTGTGGGTGTACGTGCTGTCAGTATTTTGGATACTGTTTTAGGACAGCAGGTGTGGTGAAACACACAACCGTATCCACAACAACTAGGGTGTGATCACCATGCTAACCGGCCTTTGTTATTGCTACCAAAGAATGTGACTCTCGTGTAAACTGACTAACCACTTAACTCACTCTGGCGTTACAGTTTGCATTACTTAAATCATTAGTTGTTGCACTGATGGTTGACTGGGAACAGTTGGTTTTAGTTTAAGGTACATAACACACACACACACACACACTTTATGGTGTTTAAGAGGCCAGGTGTGTGAGTGAGGTGTGTATCACACAACATGTGAGTATGTGTGTGTGAGCTCTGATATGGACATGTTATGTAAAGTGTTAAAATATGTTTAGGGTCAGAATGGAGAAAGGACATTATGGCATGGTGTGTGTGTGTGTGTGTGTGTGTGTGTGTGTGTGTGTGTGTGTGTGTGTGTGTGTGTGTGTGTGTGTGTGTGTGTATGTATCCATGAGTAACTGGACTAACGACCATGAGAGGGAATTTATCTTGCACAATGACTTGCACAATGAATTTATCTTGCACAATGAATGAGAACAACGTACCATGATGAAAGAGCTGTAACTGGAATTACAGTTTTTCTCAAATGCTAAAACACAAAAGCCAATCCTCTAAACCAAATGACCAGTTGTCTAAACACATTTACTAAATCTAGCCATCATTTTCCAATATCATACACATTTCACATGAAGACACAATTCACAAAACACAATCCTCCGTTCACATAAATCCATTAGGCAGAGAAAGATTCTTCTGTTGGATTGAAGTAGCCTAAGGGCTGTAGGTCGAAGGTAAGCATTTATGATTCACTGGTTGCTGGTTTACGTTGAACCACCACTTAGAATTGACCACATTTTGATTTGATCGCATGATTAGAAACAAGTGTGCAGAATGAGTTGTGTGTAGAAGATGACAGCTGTGTTGTAGTTGTGTTTAACTTTTGCCGCATGTATTTACCATTTTGCAACACAAGCGCATCACAGTGCAAAATGTGTTTTAGTGAGTGAGAATGTATTTAGATTTCTGCAAGAAAAGTGGATGAGATTTGCAAACAGTGTCTTAACGACCTGAACTTGTTTAAGGTTTTGCCAAAAGAGTGACTGATTGAACAAATGGATTTAGGCCACTGAGCATTTGGTTCAGAGAATGGGGTTTAGTGTTAAATACAAAGGCGAAGATAAAAGAGAAAAAAAAGTAACCACTGGAACACGTAGTCTTTAAGAGGTCCTCTAGAGGAGACCCACACTAAATCTATCATAAAGACATTCATGTCCTGGTCCAGCCAGGTATATGTTGTAAAACAATAAGAGACATGACCTCCTTGACACATCGTAAAGGCCCTCTGTGATTAATGTTACAGTTTTTCTCAAATGCTAAAACACAAAAGCCAATCCTCTAAACCAAATGACCAGTTGTCTAAACACATTTACTAAATCTAGCCATCATTTTCCAATATCATAAACACATTTCACATGAAGACACAATTCACAAAACACAATCCTCCGTTCACATAAATCTTAACACATTTTTCCTTGCTAAAACACAAGTTGCAAAAGAACTCTGCTCATATTCTCAAATGAAAGCTCATGTGATGCAAAATGCTTGCCACAGTCAGCAATATTTGAACAAAATGAACACACCTGGCGTCATTCATTACACACAACGACTCAAAATTGAAAACACCTGTTGCTAATGCTGTGACCACATGTATAAAAGCAAGTTCAGAGTGCACAGTTTGCTGAAGATTCCAAACAAACACAATG
>NC_060168.1:9134442-9148479 GCF_021292245.1 Micropterus dolomieu | reverse complement strand
TTGTTTACTAGGACCATGTTTATGATTTCAGTTTCCTGTTCAGGAGACTGAAGACGTTCCCGACCACCTTGTGTTGGTAATCTTTCAGTTCTGCCAAATAAATAGTAAAATACTGTAAATACAAAGTAGGTATACATTTCCTAAATACTTGAAACATACTTTACAGTATTTTTACAGTCCTACAGAACAGTCCACAGGCAATACTGTACTACTGTACTTATTGAGTACTGTATTGATATGCAGTACTGCAATTTGCTAATGAGAGTAGATTTCTTACCTATTCTCATTTCGGAAAGTCCGGATTATGGATGCTACAGTGTACCTGCTCAGATCTGGCTGTACTCTTTGCCCAGCCTCCCTCATTATTAGACCATGGTTGACCACATGATCAACCAAAGTGGCTTGGATCTCATCAGAGATTACGGTCCTTGGCCGTCCCCGTCCTCCCCGTCTTACTCTCACTCCTCTGGCTCTGCCTCTGTTTCCAATGTTGGCATCCATTGCTCCATTGAAGAGCTCGCCTGTTGCACTTTTATGCTAAAGCTCTGATTGCTAATTGGAAAACTGTGTGACGGGTGTTTGCCCTTGTGATGAGTCAGAGTGCATATTTGAATGGCAGTGTGTTTCTTGTGAAAACAAGATATTTTCTGCATGAAACTTGTGCCAAAAGCAGAGAATTGTGTGTAGTGTTTTGAAAAAAGTATGTTTTTGAACTGCAATTTGAGTGTAAAGCAGGAATTGTGCTTGTAGTTTAGCAGAATTGGTTCAGGGGGTTGGTGAATGAGTTACATGTTGTGGTCATTGTGTCTCAAGTACCAGAATTTGTGTGTAAACAATTGAGAAAAACTGTAATGTATTGACTTTGATTTTGCAGTTGCTCAACATTTTTTTCAACATTTGCTTTCCATTTATAGTTTTCTGTGTTGCTTACTGTATTTGAATATACAGATATTCAATACTGTATTACTTATAGTATTTACAGTATACTACATATTTACTGTACTAACTTGGGATTACTGTACTTTTTAAATAGGAAAATGTGTTTCCTCTACGCAAAAACTATTTTTCTGAAACTACATGCCCTGGATGTTGTGTTCTCAATTTTTTGATGTAGTGTCTAAAGAATGCTCTGTAGTGTTTTACATATTGACTGGCTGTGTTTATGTTTTGAAAGCATTGTTTGATTTTGAGCACAGATCAAATGGTTTTGAGGCAAGTGTTTGATTTTGCCAGAAGGTTTTGTGAATGTAGTTTAAAGACGAAGAAGGAAGAAGGTTTTGTGTTTAAAGTTTTGAGAATATGGGTGAAGCTTTCAAGAAATGTGTCTTAACAATTGTGAAAAACTATATTATTGTATTATTATTATTAAGGGTCCCAGACCCAAGTGAATTCCACTGTGCAACAGTAAGGTCCCAGACCTATAAGAACATTTATTGACTATAGTACAGTGATGTGAAAGTGTTTGTCTACTTCCTGATTTTTTTTCATGTTTGTCACACTGAAATATTTCAGATCATAAAACAAATTGAAATATTAGACAAAGAAACACAAGTAAACATAAAATGCAGTTTTTAAATGAAGTGATTTCCCCCTAAACCTAATAACTGGTTAGGCCACCCTTAGCAGCAACAACTGCAATCAAGCATTTGTGATAACTGGCAGTGAATCTTTGACAGCGTTGTGGAGGAATTTTGGCCCACTCATCTTTGCAGAATTGTTGTTATTCTGCCACATTGGAGGGTTTTTGAGGCTTAACCGCTTTTTTAAAGTTATGCCATAACACCTCAATCGGATTCAGGTCAGGACTTTGACTAGGCCACTCCAAAGTCTTCATTTTGTTTTTCTTAAGCTCCGGCCATACTCGCTTTTTAACAACGCACAGGTGTAGACAGGCGTAGACGACAAACGGCATTGTCCACGTACTTGCCTGCATACTTTGCATGTACCTGGAGGATTAAACGTGAATCCACTAGGGGGTGGATCAGGGCCGAATCATCCCTCGCCGACACCGGATAATCTTCCTTAACAACCTCCGAATTTGCACATCGTGAACAAACCAAACATAGGGACACTTGAGGAGGTTATGATTTTAATGAGGCATGGTAACGATTTTTGCATACTAACTCCAGGAGTTTTATTGTAAACATCACGCCATAAAGCTCCTTTTTTTAAGTCTGCTGCTGACCTTCTTCCCCAGGTCAGCCCCAGACCATCACACTGCCACCACTATATTTTTTCTTTTCTGAAATGCTGTGTTACTTTTACGCCAGATGTAATGGGACACATGCCTTCCAAAAAGTTCAACTTTTGTCTTGTCAGTCCACAGAGTTTTTCCCCAAAAGTCTTTGGGATCATCAAGATGTTTTCTGGCAAAAAGCCTTTATGTTCTTTAGCTCAGCAATGGTTTAAGCTCTGCCATGCAGACATTTTTGCCCAGTCTCTTTCTTATGGTAGAGTCATGAACACTGACCTTAACTGAGGCATGTGAAGCCTGCAGTTCTTTGGATGTTGTTGTGGGGCTTTTTGAGACCCTTGGATGAGTTGTCGCTGTAATTTTTTGGGCGGCCGGCCACTCCTGGGTAGGATCCACATTTTCGCCATTTGTGGAAATTGCCCTCTGTGAGTAACCTTAATTACATGATTGTGTTTAGAGATGGTACTTGTGGAATTCCCATTACATCTTCCATCCACTGCGTGTGTCCGTCTCTTTTTTGAAAACCAGAGTATGGTCACCCTACTGGTAGGTTACTAGTCCATAAAGGAAGAAAGTTGCTTTGGTGTTGCTATATTTTAGCTTGCAGGTCCATTGTGGATGGAGCCAGGCAGTGAAGAATTGTTTAGTTGCAGTCTTGTGCTGTGTCGTGATACAGATGAGTGGGTCTGTTCTCCTTAAAGGTTAACCGAGCTGGTTTCAGGTATCTTAAGCGTAGGGCTCGGCAATGAAACAATAATGATTATTGTCGAAATATAAATTTCCTCATAAAAATATAACATTTTCAATATGTTGTCAATGAGTGATTATGATGATAAATGGTTTCATTCATTTAATTAATTAACTGTTTTGAATGTTATACCTCATATTTGTGAAGTGATCCACTGTTTGTCACGTTCTGACCATGAAGAAAAGTTTAAAACCACAATTAACCATCTGTTTTTTTTCAACTTTCACTTAGGAGCAAAAAATGTTTAACATTAAACTTGATTGACAGTCAAATCAGGCTCCGCCCATCCAAGCATCGAATCTTTGACTATTCAGGGTCAGCCCTAGTCCTCTCCTTCCTCATGTCTATTATCATCTCCTTAGTCTTTACTGTGTTCAGAGAGAGGTTGTCGTTGTCAAACCATGTCACCAGGCTTGCCACATCACTCCTGTATGCCGTTTTCGTCAGTGATCAGACCAGTAACCGTGGTGTCGTCAAATTTCAGGATAGTGTTGTCCTCGTGTGTGGTGACTCCATCGTAAGCGAATAGTGTGACGAGAATGGGGCTGAGGACACATCCTTGTGGAGTGCCAGTGTTCATCATCACCCTGTTTGAGGTTAGATTTCCAATTCTGACAGTGAGGAAATCAAAAGCCAGCCACACAATATGGGATTCAAGCCAAGAAAGACAGTTTGTTTGTGAGTTTGTAAGGGAGGACTGTATTAAAAGTTGAACTAGAATCAATGACGATCATTCTCACGTAAGCATCTCTGTTTTCCAGATGTGAGAAGGCTATATGCAAGGTTGCAGAGATACTCATGCTGCAGGGCTCCAGTTACTCATGTGCGTTAATCTGGATGTGGGCCAGAACCACTCTCTCAAAACACTTCATTAAGATTGGAGTGAGTGTTACTGGCCTGTAGTCATTCAGAAAATTGACTGTGCTCAGGTTAAAGATAGCGGTCAAAACTTAAGTTAGTTCAGTTCATTTCTGTAGTACATGTCTTGAGGGCTCAGGGATTTTATCTGGGCCTGCTGTCCTAATTCTCTACAGAGCTTTGTGTATATCAGCTGATGAGAAAGCCAGTTTCTTGCATATTTTTTAGTGTGTGTGAAAACCTCCTGAGTTTTACTGTTAAAATTTTTGAAAGATTGCCTTGTGACTCACTACCCGACTACAGTCAGTGACAACTTCCTCTAAAATGTACTTGGATTAATCTTTTGTAACTTATATGACAATAACATCCTAACATGGTGAGCACTTCACAGAGTGCATTTCATCAGATAAACAATAATGGGAAGTTTCCTCGAGATTCACTCTCAGGGGTAGACGTACATTTCTGCTCTTTCTTTTTCACGTAAATAGATTTATCTTTGTAAGTGGATGGACGCAGTCAAACTCTTTTGTCAGCCATGCTGAAGAAACAACAAATCTAAACAACGCCTGAAGCCATTTGCTTGGTGAACAGAATGATGAAGTATTGCAGCATACCTGGGCCTCACACAACCACATGCAGCAGCAAAGGATCATTTGAAGATACTGCGTTTGATGCTGTGCCATGGCTGAATGTGGGTTAATTCTGTATATGTGGTTCTCGAATAGTCAGATGTACCGCCGTTTCCCCTGACCTGAAGCATCCAGGATGTATAAATAATCTGTACAATTCTGTACACTCCGTGCACATTCATACACACTGTCAGCAACTAGGAAACCACAAAGGTTTTAAAGGTTGTGTGTAAGCTGCCCTATCTCTGAGCACTTCTTTTTGAAACATGTTTGTGATACTTCTGAGATTGACGGTATATTTCAGAGATAGTGACCTACATAAACATCCTAGTATGCAGGTTATTATCAGCTCTGTCATAGCAACAAAAAGGACTGTTTGAATAACAATAGATCTCAGTGTAAGCAGACCACACAGGAATTAATGGTCTTAATAAGCCTGTTTTTTTTTATCTCAACTCCATAAAACTGTCAAATCATGATAAATATAAAATAAATGAACTAAAATAAACTTTTTTGCAAGTAATTGAGGTGAACAGTGTTGGGGAGTCTAACAACTTTCCAGCAGTGAAATAAGATACAAATTATGACATTAATCACTCGTTACTAACTGATGCACTTTAGCTTATGGGAAACAGCGGATTTCACTTCCATGAAAGGAATGGTGCTGCAGCAAAGGGCTGCTGGGCCCAAATATGCAGGGTGTCTGTATCCAGTACACAAACATTTGTGTCCATATCTAAACAACAGCATATTAGTCAGCATCTCCAAGAACAGCTTGAACAATATGAGTGCTTTCTGAACATCCACCTTCTTCAAGTATTTCTCTGTAAAATTAAAGCTGCTTCAGTCAATTATTTTTATATGAACAACAGCTCAAATTACTGTGTTTAATGTGAAAGGGGTCGCTAAAATCCACAGAGAACTATCACCTGACTCTGTTTTTAGCTCATTCTTTTTGTCGTCAGACCCTCCACTGTACTGTTTGTGTTCTCACTGCTCCTCATGTCCACTGCTCTCACTGCTCTTATCATATTCATTTCCAAGAAAAAGTTCCCTTTGCTCGCCAGTTGCCACTGTTGACGGTGCAGTGCAGGACCAGCCCAGTATACTTAGCAATTACAGGAATTATCCAGAGCCAATGTTCAGTGATTACCAATGCAGGAAATAGTGTGCCCTTAGGGAAGCAGAGCCTAAGGGTGTGGAGATCAGAATGGTGAATGGGCATGTAGCATCTCTCTTGACATGGAACAGACCATCTCAAATCAGCCCTGCAATTAATGTTTGCCCATGAAACATGAAACAGGATCTTTCCCCAATCTCAACCAAGAGTTTGAGTTGCCTAATTCTAACCACACATTTACCTTACTTTATTTGCAACAACCAGAATCTTTCTTTGACCTCAACTGTGCCTTGTCAGAAAGAAAGATTTTCCAAGAAGATTGTCACTAAACATAATCTGGCCATTTGCGGAATCATACAATTACAAGGTTCTTGTTTGGCAATTGCAGAGCCACGTGGACACTGCTTTTGAGGTGTCTCACGCGACTAAACACAGTTTTTCTTTAGCTCAACAGTTGACGAGACTGACCATCTACTCAGCCCCATTTATTATGTGACACCTGCACCCATCTCTTCACAACCAACCAACCAACCAACCAACCAACCAACCAGAAGGAGTCCTCACTGCAACAAGGGCATGAGCCCTCACTGGCTTCCCGCCAACACACTGCCAACAGTTCTTTTTCACAGCAGATATTTGAATGATGTTCTTTCTACATCTTAACTAAAAAATGTTTCAGTTAAGTTTTAGTAGTAGCAAATGTCCTGGAAATGATGAACTGAGTCAATAAAAAACAACATAAGCAAACAAGTCATTGAGGCCAGTTACTGTAAACTCCAGAGTAAAAAGGGTAAATCCACTCACAAACAAAAAAAGGCATGCACAAGAGGTTGCTCTTAGGGTATCGACTTCCCACCCACATTATTGGATTTTGTATAGCACTACAATTATGTTCCACAGACCAACCACTGCAGCACGCGAAACTGCACTCAACTCAGCCACAATGTGTTGTCTATCATCTTTAAATGCTGATAGATAAAATTTCTTTTCCCTTAAATGCATTTTGCTAAACATGTTTGATGCACTGTTGGGCGCCCTGATTGTGGAGAGAGACTCTTGGCAACAGTTAGACCTTAGTCGCTGTGCAATCAATAACAATTAAGTGCCTCCAGGCCATTGCTTAGAAATTAAGATGGGAACACTCAGAAACTACAAATGCACTTTCAACATCTCAAACACTTACTGCAACTTTCTGTCCCTTCCCCTTTCTTGCACTTAATGCTCTATTAAGCTAATTGAGTAATAATTCTCTGATCATGTAGAGTCACTGGTGTTACAGGGGTGAAACAAACAGGTAATGAGTGCAATTGGGGCAGATTGTTTATATAACCACTAAATGAGTTACAGATGAATTATCCTGCCCTTCCACTGCACAGGCCTTTCAGCTGCAAAAACGAGCATGCCCATTTCCCCTGTAGTATCCGCACTCCATTTACTAACTATAAATCACACTCATTAGCAACATACAAAGGAAATGCTGTGGAAGAAACAAAAGCCATTAGTCATTAGTCAAGATGGATCGCAATGGTTGTCCCGTGTATCTTTATATGTTTTTGTTTGCCTAACAGGACTATGTCTTAAATTACACATTCAATAATATGAATCAACAGTGCATGCAAAACTCCACACCTCACTTATTTAAAGTCTTCCTATATGTACATCCAAGTGTGCAAGACTGTTACCGAGTACGTCTTAGGTTCCACTATACACATGCACTAGAACAGGTTCTGTATTTGTAGAGCAGGTTAAACATTTGTGTATTCAATTAGAATATGCAATTACAAGCAACTGAGACAGAAATATGAGATGATACAGGTAACGAAGGAGGTTGTTCTGCAACTCATTTGAACCTGTGGGTGAAAAAACACAAAGGAAGTATATTCAGGACAGAGGCAGGTCTGTAGCACAATCTTTCAGTCTCGATGCAAACTTGCTTTTCTTTCCGTTACCGTACATGCGTGGCTGTGTGGTTGATGATGTCATTGGGCTTAATGCTGTTGTGCTGCACAGTAGAAGAGACCAGTCCTACTTCAAAAAGCTTTCTAACAACAAGTGGTCTGAGGAGGCAGCCACCTGGTGCAGCGTCCTCCCACTACTGCTGCGACATCTGGCAGATGAGGTAGAGAGGCGGAGGAGACGGCACACCAACTAGGAGAGAAGATCAGCAAACTGGTTGTACCGCTCTGACACCAGACAGGAATTCCGTGGTAAGAAACTCTTCTGAAGTGTGATTTTATCAGGGTTTTTTTTACTTTTGTTGAGAGGAAGTAATACAGATAGTTAAATTTAAAGCATGTAACTAGAATGTAAAACGGACCATCCAGTGTTTGAACAAGGTCAACATTTTCAGTTAGTGCAGAAGGCAATATTTTATGGAGAATGCTGGAATGTAGGATTTGATAACTTTCATCTATGATAGTTGGCAAGCAAACTGTTACAAAGTGCATTAGAGCCACCAGATAAGCACATTTATGAATGACATTCTAATTCACTGGATGCATTTTACCATTATTAAATTGCCTTTGTATACTTTATTGAGGGTGACAATGAATGCAAGTTACTTAATTATTTATCACCAGATGTACCGATATATAGACGCTAAAAAAACACTATTTGGCATCCATATTCTAAAGGTCTCGTCCAGTATACTAGAAGTCATCAGTGTAATTCATTTAGGTGATTTCCCCGGGGTCTGTTGCAGCTCTGAATTCATCATGAACAACATTGCTCAAAAACCGTCTTATACAGCAGAAACCGAAAAGACTTGTTTAAAAAGCAGAACCCTTGTCATGTGACAGGATAATGGTATACAATGCTATCTCCTTTCTGAGTTTCCTCCAGAGTCTGCAGAACAGCAGACACAATCTCTTAAACAATCTGCCACATCACAGTCATCATACTCTGAAGGGCTCTGGGTTTTGCACATGCTGGGTTTTTTTGCGGGGTGGGAGGGTAGACCTGCCAGCAGTTTGTTTCATGTACATGCTCTCCTTTGCACACATCTTCATCATTCTCATTTCTCTCACCCTCTGCAGATGCGACCACAAATGGAGCAAATGAATGTGACTGACAGCTTAGAGAGCAACTCGACTGACTGTCCGTCCATCGATGACTTCCGTAACCAGGTTTACTCCACAGCCTACTCTCTCATCACCGTGTTAGGCCTGGTTGGGAACGGCCTCGCTCTGGTGGTGCTGTTCAGAACCTCTCGCCAGCGCTCACCCTTTCAAATCTACATGCTGAACCTGGCTGTGTCTGATCTGCTGTGTGTCATGACACTGCCACTGCGTGTTCTCTACTATGTAAACAAGGGCCAGTGGAACCAGGGAGATTTCCTCTGCCGTATCAGCTCCTACGCCCTCTATGTAAACCTCTACTGCAGTATTTACTTCATGGTTGTCATGTCTGTGACACGTTTCCTGGCCATTGTTTTCCCTGTGCAGAACATGCAGCTAGTGACAGAGAACCGCGCTCGCCTGGTGTGCGCTGGTGTCTGGGTGTTTACTTGTCTTTCATCTTCACCCTTCCTGATGTCTGGCCAGCATTTTGACCCCAGCACAAATAAAACCAAGTGCTTTGAGCCTCCTGGAGGAGGGAGAGATGTACGGAAACTAGTCATACTGAACTATTTGTCTCTGGTGATTGGCTTTGTCCTGCCCTTCCTGGTCATCCTTGTCTGCTACGCTGGCATAGTCCGTGTTCTGCTGTCCCGTACTCCTTCTGCCCGACGGCAGCAGGGGACGGGCACCCGAGCCATCCGAATGATTGTCATCGTCCTGCTGACCTTCCTAATCAGCTTCATGCCATACCACGTGCAACGCACCATCCACCTGAGCTCCCTGTCCCGAAATGACACCTGCTCAGAGAGGATTGCCATTCAGAAGTCTGTGGTGGTGACGCTGTGCCTGGCTGCTTCCAATTCATGTTTTGATCCACTGCTTTATTTTTTCTCTGGAGAGGGTTTCCGCAGTCGCATGTCCTCCCTGCGGCAGTCGTTCTCGGGCAGCACCCATCTCCGTGCAGCCAGGCCGAAGCTCCCCAGAGCCTCAGAGTCCGGGGACAACAACCAGCTGAAGGCCAGTTAATACACAACACACAGGAGGGTAATCAAAGCAGCTTCAGATGTGTTTAAAGAGCTTTGAATGGCTTGAGTCCTCATTAACTAACAGGGAAGGAGTTGATAGAAGAATATGAAGGTCAGAAAAAAGGTTCGACAAATGAGGGTGAAATTAATATTTAAACATTTAACCTACAAGTCTCAGGAGGATGTTTTCCATTACAATGTATATTTATTATTCTAAAGAGCTAATGTGAAGTGGTTCTGCATTATAATTATGATAGTAACCAGAGGCCCATTGTGTCCTAAAAGTTTCACAAATTGTGGAATTACAAATATAAATACACAGTATATGAATGTATGAATGTACTGTAGATAATGTTGAGATGTGTATTTTTATCTGGAATGTCTTCAAGAGGCTTGAGTTATCATCTTGAGTATCGCCTACATATGAATGTTTATCAAGAAGGGCTAAACTCTGATAACTACCATAGACCTTTACTTATCTTGACTGTATTCTTCTCCTCATTTTATACTGATATTTCTAGCATTTTTGTAGAAACCTTTTTTCATTATTTAGCATTGTGCTCTAGTTATTATGATTTTTAATATAATTACTTTTTGTTACTCAATTTGGATTCATATTTGTTTTTGTGCTACTGATTTTTTGTATAATGTTTGTGTACATTTTTGTAAATAATAATGTGGGTTTTTTTCAATTTTTTTAACCTTTACTTCCTGATTTCGTGTACTGTAATCTGATCTGAGTTTCAGCACATCAACAGTGAGCTGTTAGGAAATTCAGGGATTTGGGACTGTACCGGGGAGTTATATGAGAAGATTAATACCACTCAATTCTTTGTATGGTAAATATCTTAGCACAAAGACAAGGGGAAACAGCTAGCGTGGCTCTGTCCAAGGGAAACAAAATTTACCTGCAAGCACCTCTAAATCTCTCAAATTAAAACATTGTTTGTTTACACCGTGCAGTTTGTGGTTTGTTTCCAGAGTTTCCAGTCTTCATGCTAAGATGTCCAGCTGCTGGCTGTAGCTTATTTTTTACTGTACAGGCCTGATAGTTGAATTGATGTTCACATCTAACTCTTAGCATGCATATTTCACAAAATGTTATTACTATTATTTTAAACACCTTAAAGGATGCTACTGCTTTCTTTTTCTCTGGAAGGGGTTTGGTGACTATCTTTCATGTTATGTATGATACCTGAATTAATAAATCATCCTAAACGTGTCAGTTCAGTATGATCACATCTATTTCACTTTCTAGGAAAACAGTGACACACACTGCATGAAGTTACAATCTCTGTCCACTGGATGTCACACCACACATATTTTGTAGCCCTGAGATTCAATAATGATCATTTTCCCTATTGCATTTCTATTATTTATCACTATTTTTTTTAAGCGGAGAAAACAATGAGTTACACTTTAAGAGGAGTTGTGGTGCACTTTCACAAGCTGATTTTGAGCCAAATGTTTAAGTCATAAAACTGTCTGTAGGGTATATAAACGTATTAACATGAAGCTATAAAACATCTTACATTTCCAAAAAAAAGGGTAAGAGCTTATATAAGCCTTACATAAAACCCACAGCACTCAGACATAAATTTAGCTTCTCTCACAAAACATCACTGAGCGACTAGACTACTGAGGCCGACCCTGCTGATTAGAACACAAGAAGCCACTGTATTACAACTTCATAAACAGATTATATCGGGCACATGACAAACTCTCCCCGCCATTTGCACAAAAAGATGTTTGTTTCAGTCTGGAAAGCAGGGCTGTCTTAGAGATGGTACTCTGTGGTTGCAGTGTTATTGTACCTCATGGTGGATATACTCATCCTTACCAGAAGTAAGGAAAGTCCCAGCTAAATTAATCTCATTTGTTTCTAAAGAGGTTATGGATAACAGTAAACCCCATTCCATTGCAGGAAATCACTGATATCATTTTATTTCTTTCATCTGTGCTCCAGCTGTACTGCTCCTTGATTCATTTAGCCTTAACATTGATCAGTTGTTTTGAAAAGTAAATCATAAAACTTGTTTGCCTTTAGGGGGAGCAGACTCAATTTTGCAACATGTGTTAATGCCTACCATGTGAGCTCAGAAACAGTTGGAGGAGCTCTGGAATTAACCAGCTGTAAACACAACACTTGTTAGTGTCTAGCAAACCAACGAATGTAAGTCCAATACGCACTCTCCTGTTATTTTTGTTTCTCCACCAACACCTGACAGAAGACAATATAGCTTTTTAGTTCCTAAATGCTCCAAAGTGCTCACATACTAGTTGCTAATCATGTCTGTCTGCTGTTTGGTGCTGGCCAGGTAATGTACAGTCGGTCTGCCTACAGCTGCTGTAAACAACACAGATGAAAGCTGTGAGAGGAAACAGGGGAGACGGGGAAATTGCAGAAAATTGTCCATTTCTTTCTGGTCTGCAGTTAAGCTCTACTACAAACCTGATATTTGGCGCAACCATTCTTGATTTTCCACACTGGATGTCCCCACCTTGTTGATAAGAGTTCAAGGGAGCAGCCAACAAACCAGAGTACCCTGTGAGGCCTGAAACTATGGGGGTATCGGGACACACACAAACTGTCTGCTTGGCAGCGGAGAAAGCAGAATCCCCAACATTAGAAATTTGTCTGATCCTTTTAGTCTCTTTCGGTGTCAAACTTAAGTAAACATAACCCTGCCTTGTGCAGTTTACTGTTCTGTACTGTACGTACTGTAATATCACATGACGTCTGCGCACTAAAACTGAGATTTTTGAGTAAGTTGCCTTGCATCGCCATTTCAGACATAGCCTCTAAAACGTGTAAAGTTGCTGATGGACACGATTTGAGCACTGCTGTTCCTAATGAGTGTGTGAGAATGATGTGTGTGTGTGTGTGTGTGTGTGTATACCTGCACATATTTCCAAGTGATATATGCAAAGTACACATCAAAGGCCACATGCAGGTTGCACTTTCTTCTACTGCCAGATTGCAAGGTTAAAGGCCAAGGAGTGGGGTTATGGTGAGGCAGACAAACAGCTCACAGAAGGGTTAATAGCAGTCTCGAGCCTGAAGAGCCACTGGAATCAATCTGTGTCAGGCTATTACTCAGACTTTTGTGTCAGTCATTTGTCCATTACATTTTAAAAACTGACAATAACACTTCTCAGTGTTATTTGCCCACTTTATCACAGAACACGCCAACTACCTGCTATTTCATCCCAAGTTTACTCACTTAGAGAGAGTTAGTGTGTTGTTGCCTTAAAGGGAAGCTTGTGAACAACACTGGAGTGCCAACGACAGCGATTGTCTATTCCACTACAAGTATTTTGAGCCACAAGTGTATTTTTGTCAGTGCTGTGACGCACACAGAGAGAAAGGCCCCTCAGTTTGCTTTACTTACAAAATCTAATCACTGCATCACTTAAAGACTTCTGGTGTTTGTATAACCAGCTGTTTTTCTTAAAACAAATAAAGATGAATTCGTCTTTTCAAATGTATTCAGAATAGTTACTTTTTTAAAATGGAGGACTTTTTGCTACAGTTTTTCATAATTGCATTCTCTGAACCAAATACCTGAACCCTCAGTGGCCTAAATCCATTTGCTGAATCAGTCACTCTTTTGGCAAAACCTTAAACAAGTTCAAGTCGTTAAGACACTGTTTGAAAATCTCATCCACTTTTCTTGCAAAACTCTAAACACATTCTCACTCACTAAAACACATTTTGCACTGTGATGCACTTGTGTTGCAAAATGGTAAATACACACAACAAAAGTTAAACACAACTTCAACACAGCTGTCATCTTTTACACACAACAACTCATAATTCTGCACACTTGTTCCTAATCATGTGATCAAAATCTCTTACGGGCAATGGAATTGGCCTGTGGTGAGACATGTGAGGAGTGTTGTTACAGCAAGGCAGCATCCAGCACTTCCGAGGGTTTTTCTCCTTTGCTTGGTTAAGGGACAAGGTTGCATGTTATGTGGATGAAGTCTCTTACAGTTTTTCTCAAATGCTAAAACACAAAAGCCAATCCTCTAAACCAAATGACCAGTTGTCTAAACACATTTACTAAATCTAGCCATCATTTTCCAATATCATAAACACATTTCACATGAAGACACAATTCACAAAACACAATCCTCCGTTCACATAAATCTTAACACATTTTTCCTTGCTAAAACACAAGTTGCAAAAGAACTCTGCTCATATTCTCAAATGAAAGCTCATGTGATGCAAAATGCTTGCCACAGTCAGCAATATTTGAACAAAATGAACACACCTGGCGTCATTCATTACACACAACGACTCAAAATTGAAAACACCTGTTGCTAATGCTGTGACCACATGTATAAAAGCAAGTTCAGAGTGCACAGTTTGCTGAAGATTCCAAACAAACACAATGGATG
>NC_060168.1:9122991-9134342 GCF_021292245.1 Micropterus dolomieu | reverse complement strand
CGGCAGGCTGTCCTTGGGTCTTACAACACCCAACGTCTCCTAACCTTCCTAGAGGAGCTAAAAGATATCCTCCTGGACCGCCAACAACACCATCCTGGGCCCGAACATCCCATTTATGTGATCATTTGGGACAATGTACGCTTCCACAGAACAAACCAAATCAGAGTGGTTCACCACCAACAGTAACCACTTTTTAAACGTCTGCCACCCTACTCCCCTTTCCTGAACACTATAGAGGAGTTCTTCTCATCGTGGAGATGGAAGGTTTATGACAGACAACCATACACTAGAGAGAACCTCCTAAGGGCAATGGAGCTGGCGTGTGTTGACATCCCAGTGGAGAACTTCCAAGGATGGATCCGCCATTCCAGGGCGTTTTTCCCGCGGTGCCTGGCAAGAGACAATATAGCCTGCGATGTGGATGAGGTGATGTGGCCCGATGCAGCTCAGCGACATGATGCCGCACAGTGATTGTGGTGTAAATAAAATAAATATTAAAAACTTCACACCCTGATCATGTTTTCAAGAGTACTGTTGTGTGCAATAGATTCTGTTTTTTGCATTGAGTTGTGTTACAGTAGTGTACAGAATTTACTATAGATTTATACTCTTCATATGAAACTCACAAATCTAAATGCCCAATCCTCTGCAGAGATCTAAGAAGATCCATTATTGTAAAGTTTCTAAAAATATGCATTGGCAGTTATGAAACAAAGAACCTTCTCTCAAATTGAGCATTGTGTTTTCAATTGTTTTGCTGTAGTGTGTAATGATGTGTATAGTGTTTACATTTTTGAAAGCTTCGAGCTGCTCTTTTGGTGTGAAAGTTTGAGTTTTGAAGGGAGAAGGTGTGGTTGTGTTTATGTAGCTTTAGAAAAGGGTGTTGTGTTTAGACATTGGAGAACATGGACGAAACATTTGTGAAATGTGTATTAGCATTTGAGAAACTGTAATGTATTGACTTTGATTTTGCAGTTGCTCAACATTTTTTGTGTAATTTGCTTTCCATTTATAGTTTTCTGTGTTGCTTACTGTATTTGAATATACAGATATTCAATACTGTATTATTTACAGTATACTACATATTTACTGTACTAACTTACTGTACTTTTTAAATTGGAAAATGTGTTTCCTCTACGCAAAAACTATTTTTCTGTAACTACATGCCCTGGATGCTGTGTTCTCAATTTTTTGATGTAGTGTCTAAAGAATGCTCTGTAGTGTTTTACATATTGACTGGCTGTGTTTATGTTTTGAAAGCATTGTTTGATTTTGAGCACAGATCAAATGGTTTTGAGGCAAGTGTTTGATTTTGCCAGAAGGTTTTGTGAATGTAGTTTAAAGACTGGGTTTTGTGTTTAAAGTTTTGAGAATATGGGTGAAGCTTTCAAGAAATGTGTCTTAACAGTGAAAAACTGTAATAATTTTTGAAAGTTCAATATGCTATTAACAGAGATTAACTAAGGTGAAGTTGAGTTGTTAAAAAATAAAGCCAATATTTCATATCTTAGATACAATAAGCAAAATGTATGAATGTATCGGTGTGCAAAAGAAACTAAGCAAAAGAAAAATAAAACCCAATCAGTCCTAGAAATATGTTACACATTTGTCTCTGCACAAAATATAATTTATATCAGCCTGGTATCAACAAAAGGCCTATGAATATAGTCGCATTTCGTCATGTCGCGTAGTATTCCGACACATTTTTTGCTTTTGCGTGTCATTTCACGCTGTTTAGACAGCATTGACTTCTATTGTGCAGAAACGGCGTGCCATTTTACGCCTAGTGTCACAGTTAAAATGAGCGTGTGTGGGACATAAATAGCTATGAAAGTCCAACAGTAACGTGGTGGATGGTAAGTTGGTCCATGACACAGGAGACCGGCTTCTGGTTCCCAAGTGAATCAATAATTACACAACATTAGTTTTTGGTTTTGTTTTTTTGGTTACTTTACATTACGTTATGATGTTACATTGTTGCTAATGTTAGCTACATAGTGTTTAAGTAGCTCGCTAGCTAATGATGCTAGCATTGACATCCCCTTCAATGTACTTTACCGCTAACCTTAACCATCACATTTATATATGCATGTTGACTGGTTAAACTCCTTTGTGTTGCTCATAGGGACTGAACAGTGAGAAATGACAAGCGAAAAGCTTAAAATGCGTTGACATGGCATGCCGAAATGTCCTTAAAAGTGGCATTTTATTTACACGCCATTCCAGGATATCACATTGTTTATATCCCTCATTAGTCCACTGGCCCTACTTATTCTGTCTCCCACTAAAGTTAATCCGTCCCTGGATAACTTGATGCAGTTTTTCTAATTAATGAACTCCTTTGGTTACAGTGCAGCTGTTAATGGCAACCACAGACCTTGCCAGAGGCACAATTTAAAGTGCTTTTTCTTCTCTAAACAAAATGAGCAAGGAGAGCTGTAGCAACCCTGATCTCAACCTAGCCTAAATCTTGTCCCGTCTAGTCGAACACAAAGATCAAAAATCTTTTCAAAGACCAGGAGAGCCATTGACTTGCAGATGTTTTATGAAGTAAGAATTCTGCTTCTTTCACTCATTTCCTCCATGATTTAGCCTTCCAAGCCGATGTAATCCAAGTCGGTTTAATCTTAGCAAAAAGGAGTCCACAGCTGTGGTGTTTATCTCTCCAGACCCTAGACCCCAGTAGGAGAGGAGCTTAAAGCCAAAACTGCAAATGGATGTCTGGCAAAAACTTGAGTTTGGGAGCAATCATTCAAACAGAAAGCTCTTTGTTCAGGGTCAAAAGAAACAATCGCTTTGTGGCTCTCAGTTTCAGTCTTTCTGAGACAACGGAGGCAGAAAACTTCTTTGTAAATCAATGAGGTGGGAAAAAAAGAGGATTTAGGGGTTTTGCTGAAGCAGTGAGCGTGGAAACAGTGATACAGCTTTCACCAACAAGAACAAGTCCAGTTGCGTGCAGAGAAACTGGGTCATTCTTGTAATAACCCACTTAGACTCCCAGTCAGCTTTTTCTGTCTCTCATACATTCTTCACCACCTGTAGTGAAATGTATTGGGCTGTGTGAAGACTCTTTTTGTCCTGTAACACATTGGTTAGGCGCTGGAACCATCCCTTATGCTGCTATAGGCCTAGACTGCAGGGACTTCCCATGATGAGCTCCTCTTTCCCCCTCTCCCTCTCCATTGTCTCCGGAGCTGCAGAGTCTGGATCTATGATAACAGGCCACCTGCTGCCATAATGTTCCTGCTCGACACCCACTGCACACATTAATTAATTATTAGTTCTATTACTATTATCATTGCTGTTGCTTTCATTACTATCATTATTATCTTTATTAATACTTATTACCACTATCATTACTATTATTTTCCATCTGAAAGTGGAACATGCATTGTGCTACTGTGTTCTCTATTTCCTCCCCCACTCTATCTCTCCCCCTCTCTTTCTCGAGTCGAGGTTCTGAGTCTAGGAACTGAATAGAATATGTGCACAGTGTCTGAGCAGGCTGTCACAGTTTATCCAGACCAAACAGACCACTGTAAGCAAATATTGACTGATGAGGGAGTAAAGTTGAGGTTTGGCTCTGAAACCTCCCTCCACATCGTGGAAAATCAAACCCAAAACACAATTTGTCTTCATGTGAGCTCATCCCCAACAACTTCTGAATAACTTGAAGTTGCCCCCCCCCCACACCCCATAATTTTTTTTTACATAAATTATGTGATTGAAAATATAACTTTAATTAAAGCTGACTATTTCTGAAACAATTCTCACATAACACAACACATTTGGAAGGTTTTGTTTACGTCCCCACCCCCTCCCCGCTCAGTGGGCTTAACCGTTGCATATACTAAACTAAGTGGGAATTTGGGAAAGTAAGTTAACGGTTTACTTCATCCTGACACTTTTGCTTACTATTGGACTATGAGTGAGTTGCATCTTCATTGAGTGAGTTTAGTGGCCATAGTGACAGATGCCTTGTAAGTAATTTTGTTTAGAAAAAAGATAAAGTCTCCTCATCAGCAGAATAAAATGTTAACCAGACTGTGTTTACCACCTCAAGTAAACTGACGTATCCCGAGCCATACCAATATTTAGAGGGAGGTAGCTAGCTAGCTAGTTTAGCCAGCTTGCTCGCTAATGCTGAGTAATGAGATCACCACTGCAGGTAACTTAACATAGTGAGCATGAGCCTTTTCATCTAGCTATTGACAAGAGTGCAGGGGATGGTAAGTGACCACCACAACCGCAGGCATGCTACCATGCCCACTTCTTGCTCCTCCCCTCCACCTCTCTCAAGAGTAGGCTCAGGTGATTCCCCAGTTTTCCAGGCCTGCCATGGCTCCAGCACTCCCACAGTAGAGGAGCTCATGCAGCTGGGACGGGCTCACCTCTAACCGAACATCTTCGGTGGATGAAAGCCACGATGAAAGCCAGCGAGTGCCATGTCCTCGCTACCTGTCCCCTCCGGCCAAAAGAAGAGGCTCACCAGTAGCAGTGGGGGTTCTGGTGAGCCGAGCGTCCTCTTCTCTAATCCCCAACCTAGAATGCAAAGGCCCCCCTATGCTGGAACCAACACTCCGTGCCCCTGCTCGCCTTAGTGGAATCTTTAGCAGACGCCAATCTTCCAGCATGTTAGGGGTAACACTGGCATCGCCAGTAGCTGCTCCCCTAAAACCAAATGGCAAGCTCTTTGCCCACTTTGCTCACTGCACCAAAACCCTGCAGACTGCTCCCTGAGTACATAAAAAGTATTTGTTTTCAACCTGTGACATCTTTGTCATTTAACAAGCAGCAATACACTTACTGATGACCTAACAATAAAGGATAAATTGAAGCTTAAAAACACAAAAAGAAATCCCCTGCATACCACGCTGTTGAGCCACCCTAAATAACCACAGAGGAAATTCCTTCACAGCGACAGCCTACTTTTTTACTAACTGATTGGAGGCTAAAGGAAGCTTTAAATTTCTTTTTAGAGTCCATTTTAATAATTTAACTGCGGAAATAGTATTATTAACTGATGTATTCAGTTATATATTTGACTCATCAGATAACCTTTTGTCATTTCCTAAAACATATGCACTCTAACAGGATTATATTTTTCATATTTTATTTACCTCTTTTTTGCCAAAGGTGCAACAGCAGCTCCCCCGAGGCCTTTAGAATTAGACATCAAGTCCTTTGTGATGTCGCAGGGAGGCAGTGGGGTTAACTGCAGTACAAAGCTGTAAACTAAAGATGGCTATCATCTGTTCTGTAAACTGAAACATCAGTTCTTGGCTAAGGCAGATGAGAGATGAATATTACTGGATTTTTCCCTCACACATCGTACACACACTACTATAGTATAACTAAAGTATATACCTAATATTCGCTGCAATGTAATTCAATGTGTTACAATTCTTATTGAGCAGCTCGTTCTGGAGAGAAGAAACCACAACTTATCATTCGTGCACATTAAGACAAAAAAAAAAAGATGTTAAAGTTAAAAACATCCATAATACAACATACAACCCGCAGCACTAACCAGTATGTGTTTACTGTTGACAGGATTTATGGCATCTGGAGAAAACCCAACTGTTTTCTGTTTGTTTTACATGTGGTGCTTCAAAAGCCATTTCCTGAAGACATCATGGCAAAACAGAGACACAACAGTGCGGTGAACTCAAATGGCATGAAAAACAGGCTCATCATTCATGTATTTCCACATGTAAGTGAGAATGAAAGAAAACTTGTTACAACCGCAGAGATGTCTGGACTCAAAAACATGACTCAAACCGCAAAGGGTGGTCACAATTAAACAAAGCTTATTTTGGGGGGGGTTCCGGTGGCAACAGTGGCGGATGATGAGCAGTAGCCTATAGCAGATCAGGGTGAAGCGAGGCAGGCAGAGCAACCAAGCGGTGGTAAGGATCCGCCTGGCGGGCCGCAGGGTGGGAAGATCACAGGCGAGTAGTGAAACCTGCGCACTAGAAGACACGAGGCCAGTCAGGCGATCACGAGGAAAACAAACCTCAAGGAAGAACGTGTACTAGAAGAGTAGGCTAGCGCTAGTATCACGTTGGGTAACTGTATAATCTGGCAGAGAATGAAGGGAAGAGCCGGGGTAGATATCCCACAGTGTCTTGATTAGTGGATGCGTAACAGGTGTGCAGCAGGTGACTGGCAGCAGAGGCAGGAACGGAGCGGCACGCCAACACAGAGAAACAAACGGGAAACTGACAGGAAACCAGGGGGTGAGAGAGAGATAGCCTACTGATAGATAGGGAAAAATAGAACAAAAAAAGACAGACAAAACTAAAATTGACTAATACTGAACAGGACTTGTCTACAGATGATATCAATTTAGCAAACACTCACAAAATCATCGTGAAATATGTATGTATAGGCCTATATATTAAGTGAATTAGTGAAGGGGTCACGGCTGCGGGCTGGATGCAGAAGGACTGGGGTTAAAGATGTTTACTTTCTTCTTCAAGTGGCCATTGTGTTCACTTCCACCCATCACATGACACCTGGTCACAGTCTCCTCATCAGGAGGACACACATACACATACACACACACACACACACACACACACACACAATCGCACACTCAGACTAACACAATGGGCCACTTGTTATCCCCCACCGAGTGTACAGGAAGCCTCCGCTCCAGATTTGAGCTGACTGAGGAGGGGCCACATTATGATGTTGGCATGGTCCCGCACGAGCCCCTCACTGACCCCAAATCCTCATCAATACAGGCCATTGATACAGCACACATGTCCTCTAATTATCTGACAACAGGACCTCTCAATATCATCATCCTCATCATCATCAATGTAGTCAACAATGAAACAGAGAACATGGTCATACTGAATCAGGTGCTTTCGCTGCCCTTTTATGTGTTTGTGTAATTAGTTTTTCATAAGTCGTTGACTGAAACACTTGCTGATTTAACATGACAACATGGCTGTTACTGTGGTTGTTACAGAGCTTGTAATGAGTAAGCTACCATAAAAACTCACAATGAGGCTCCCAACCTCACACTCACATTTGACATTTCTAGATTGTTTTTTCCAGAATTAAATTCTGTTTCCCCAAACAATTCAGTTCAGAAGAAATTCGGCCCAGCTGCCAGATTTTATAGATTTCAGATGCAGGTTTATACAACATGAGAACATAGAACATATATTTGATGAAGTGAGTGAGTATTTGTCAAAGACAGGAGACAGTGAGTCTGAAAGTGAAATGACATCTTACCTCTTATAGTTGTCCAGCAGTGACGTCTTTTTGAAGTTAGTTCTGCTCGGTGCTCCCACTGCAGAGCTCATGTGGGAATTTGCTATTGGCCAGGGAACAAGAGCTCATGATATTTTGTTCAGCAAGATTATCTCTTACGCTTGAGACATTAGGGCGTGTAATTATTTTCGCACAACAAAGATCTTTTGGCTTATGAGGACCACAGAAAAACATTTTCTACAGACATTTAAAAATCCTGTGTGAAGTAAGCTCTGATGGTGGTGATGATGGTACACGCTGTTGTGAGACCTCTGGTCAGGGGAGCAAGGAAAGAGAATGTAAAGCAGATGTCCAGATGGGTTTGAAAAGCACAGCCAAAACCCCACCACAGCATCCTCGTTGAGCAGCGAAAACATAAATTCTGACAGGATGTTGTACTAGCAGCCAAAGAGGTAAGATTTCATTACAGACAGCGTTTTTCTTTTGGATTTGGTCTGGCAACCTAATATCCCATCAGCTTGCTTTGAGACCAACATACCTGCACATACAGCACCATTAGATGCAAAAAGCTTTAATCTTAGCAGACATTTCACAAGCTTGGAGCCCGGTGTTCAAATTCTGTTTGTGCAAATATAGGTGCTCTGCTGTCAAATCAGCATTTCAAAACCAGTTCTTGTATAGCTTTTGGGTGAATGTGAAATCACATAGAACAGAGCTCAAATCAGAATCAGATGTTTTTATTCAAACATCATCCTCGACCGCTTTCTTTCCCTTTCCTTCTTCTAACCTCCTAATTCGTACTATAAAAGAAATGTCTTTGCCGTAGATGTACCATCCATATCTGACCGAAAAACAACTGGCGGCTTTGTGTCCCCAATTACGCCATCTGCCAGCCCGTAATGGGACACATGAGATGGACAGTGAGCCCCCTCGGTTGCATAAATGACCCAGAGATTTGCATGTGCACACAAACCCACTGCGAACACAGCAGACAAACAACTCGTGGCCAAACAAATCCTCAACATTCCCAGGAGTGGCTACACACACACAAACATTTACATGCTGCAGGGTGACCTTTCAAGTGGAGGACAGACGACAAGCATCTGTTGAAAATGCCCTCACGCAACACCAACTGGCTAATGCCTGAATCATGCTTGTGGTAATGCGCTAATCAGAACCCAAACTGGTTTTTCATCAAATTAGGATACTTTGGATATTTTTTTATTTAATTTGAGGGGTAAATGGTTTTAGTCAGGTTGTAAAAATTTGGGCAACTTTTTTGAACTATTTGTACGGTTTCCACTAACAAAAAGTTGGGCTACATTCCAATAAATCTGACCCTCCTCTCATCTGAGTTGTATGATTGACATGGACAGGGCACTGATTTGAGCAGATTCACCTCAAAGCTTGAGAGGATAATGGAACTGGAGAAGTTCAATCACTTAAAAAATATGGAAAAGGAAAAAAGATTACACTTCTGGAGAATCAAGGATCATGGCAGTATGTTTATTCCTTGTATTATCTCTACTACTGATGAGCATCTTGGAGATAACCACTAACAAGCGGTCTTATTCCCTGTTACTTTCCACGATTTCTTTTAATCTGCTGAATGTCGCCATATTTTATCACAACCTCGTAAATGTGAAGACAAATTTCAAATCATGAAAATCAACATGTTAACTTCTCCTACAAAGGGCCTTGTAGCAGGGGTTCCTGACTATGGTGGACGTCTCAGTACAGATGCCAACACCGAAGCATGGTAAATCACAAGACTTCATTGGACTCTCCACACACACACTTTCTAATAGAAATCTTCCTGTCCCGCCCAGCTTCACTGTTCCTGGCTTCACCCGTGCTGGTCTCCCGTGCACAGTCCCAGCACAGTTTCACAAGCAATACTTCAGGTTAAACTCACAGCCACCTCAGTTGTCCTTTGTGTGTGTTCAGCAGACAGCAGCCCACTGAGGTCCAGAATGCCACTGCATTTAGAGGGTGAGCATAATAAGTCAATAACCAGCAACTGTGACAATTTGCTCTCCTGGCTCTGTTTACCTGAGCCACCTCTCCCTTCTGCAACTGAATGCCAACCATGTCCACCTCCACGGGCCTTATGATGGCTCATCTGAATATCTGCAGTGTCAGAAATAAGGTACATGAACTGAAATGTCTTACTCAGGATAACACCACCCACACCTCGGCTGTGTCTGAGACTCACTTGGATGTTACGGTCCAGAATGCAGAGGTATCCATTGATGGCTATAACATCACGTACACCTGTTCGATTGCTTGTTAACACAAAAAGCTAATCAGCCAATCACATGGCAGCAACGCAATCCATTTAGGCATGTACACGTGGTCATGACAACTTGCTGAAGTTCAAACCGAGCATCAGAGTGGGGAAGAAAGGGGATTTAAGTGACTTTGAACGTGGCATGGTTGTCAGTGCCAGATGGGCTGAGTATTTCAGAAACTACTGATCTACTGGGATTTTCACGCACAAACATCTCTAGGGTTTACAGAGATTGGTCCGAAAAAGCCTTGTTGAAGTCAGAGGTCAGAGGAGAATGGGCGGACTGGTTCGAGATGAAGGTAACAGTAACTCAAATAACCATTCGTTACGTCCAAGGTTTGCAGAATACCATCTCTGAACACACATCATGTCGAACCTTGAAGCACATGGGCTACAGCAGCAGAAGGTGCCAACCCTGTCAGCTAGGAACAGGAAACTGAGGCTACAATTCACATAGGCTCACAAAATTGGACAATAGAGGATTGGAAAAACGTTGCCTGGTCTAATGAGTCTCGATTTCAGCTGTGACATTAAGATGGTTGGCTCAGAATTTGACGTAAACAACATGAAAGCATGAATCCATCCTGCCTTGTATCAACGGTTCAGGCTGCTGGTGGTGGTGGTGTAATGGTGTGGGGGATAATTTCTTGGCACACTTTGGGAACTTAGTAACAATTGAGCATCGTTTAAACGTGACAGCCTACATGAGTATTTTTGCTGACCATGTCCATCCCTTTCACAGTGTACCCATCTTCTGAGTGGGGCGGAACAGGGACACGAGATCGCGGAGTCACCGGCCCGCTGCGTACGGTCAGGTGATAGGTCATTCAGGCTGAATGAAGTCTGACACTCCTGATTTTACTGATGGATTCATGATGATAGAGAAACATAGAAATTAATGGCAATAATGCATGTTGTCAGTATTTTAGAGACCTCCCAAAATATCACAAATCAGGCTTTTAGGAGAGCTGATGTCTTTTTAAGGGGAGCCAAGCTCCCCCTGGCTCCCCCGTAGTTCGCACCCTGCCGGCCAGAGTCTTTACTAACAGTGCTGGCCATACATCTGCTACATGCATCGACCATACAGGATTTATACAAAGGCTTCTGAACGCTGCACTAAAGCAATTTCTCTACTTGTGGGATTCAGTGACCATAACATGATTACCAGGGAAGATGTCATAAATATAAACTGGGTTGATGCTACTCAGGAGCCAGAGGCCTCTTTACATATTTTTATGAACATCTTTATGAGATCATTAACAAACATACTCCCATGAAGGAGTGTACTGCCAAATCCAGACCAGCTTCATGGTTGAATGACTGTATAAAAGAGGCAACTTTTTTGAACCATTTGTACGGTTTCCACTAACAAAAAGTTGGGCTACATTCCAATAAATCTGACCCTCCTCTCATCTGAGTTGTATGATTGACATGGACAGGGCACTGATTTGAGCAGATTCACCTCAAAGCTTGAGAGGATAATGGAACTGGAGAAGTTCAATCACTTAAAAAATATGGAAAAGGAAAAAAGATTACACTTCTGGAGAATCAAGGATCATGGCAGTATGTTTATTCCTTGTATTATCTCTACTACTGATGAGCATCTTGGAGATAACCACTAACAAGCGGTCTTATTCCCTGTTACTTTCCACGATTTCTTTTAATCTGCTGAATGTCGCCATATTTTATCACAACCTCGTAAATGTGAAGACAAATTTCAAATCATGAAAATCAAAATGTTAACTTCTCCTACAAAGGGCCTTGTAGCAGGGGTTCCTGACTATGGTGGACGTCTCAGTACAGATGCCAACACCGAAGCATGGTAAATCACAAG
>NC_060168.1:9122013-9122891 GCF_021292245.1 Micropterus dolomieu | reverse complement strand
ACTTCTGGAGAATCAAGGATCATGGCAGTATGTTTATTCCTTGTATTATCTCTACTACTGATGAGCATCTTGGAGATAACCACTAACAAGCGGTCTTATTCCCTGTTACTTTCCACGATTTCTTTTAATCTGCTGAATGTCGCCATATTTTATCACAACCTCGTAAATGTGAAGACAAATTTCAAATCATGAAAATCAAAATGTTAACTTCTCCTACAAAGGGCCTTGTAGCAGGGGTTCCTGACTATGGTGGACGTCTCAGTACAGATGCCAACACCGAAGCATGGTAAATCACAAGACTTCATTGGACTCTCCACACACACACTTTCTAATAGAAATCTTCCTGTCCCGCCCAGCTTCACTGTTCCTGGCTTCACCCGTGCTGGTCTCCCGTGCACAGTCCCAGCACAGTTTCACAAGCAATACTTCAGGTTAAACTCACAGCCACCTCAGTTGTCCTTTGTGTGTGTTCAGCAGACAGCAGCCCACTGAGGTCCAGAATGCCACTGCATTTAGAGGGTGAGCATATTTTTATTTAACATCTTTATGAGATCATTAACAAACATACTCCCATGAAGGAGTGTACTGCCAAATCCAGACCAGCTTCATGGTTGAATGACTGTATAAAAGCTCTTATGAAAAAGAGAGATAAAGCCAAATCTATATTAGCAAAATTAGGTTCTGTCGATGACAAATGAAAAACCAAGTGACAAAACTGAAAGAAAATGAAAGAATTCTGAAAAGAATGAAAAATTAATGTTATAAAAAAGAATAAATGCTGTAAAATAAGATGAACTCTGGAGAACATTGAATGAAAAAATGGGGAGAAAAGAAATTGGAGCCCTTACCTTTGATTTTTAACATAGCCAATAAAAACA
>NC_060168.1:9065784-9121913 GCF_021292245.1 Micropterus dolomieu | reverse complement strand
GGTTAAACTCACAGCCACCTCAGTTGTCCTTTGTGTGTGTTCAGCAGACAGCAGCCCACTGAGGTCCAGAATGCCACTGCATTTAGAGGGTGAGCATATTTTTATTTAACATCTTTATGAGATCATTAACAAACATACTCCCATGAAGGAGTGTACTGCCAAATCCAGACCAGCTTCATGGTTGAATGACTGTATAAAAGCTCTTATGAAAAAGAGAGATAAAGCCAAATCTATATTAGCAAAATTAGGTTCTGTCGATGACAAATGAAAAACCAAGTGACAAAACTGAAAGAAAATGAAAGAATTCTGAAAAGAATGAAAAATTAATGTTATAAAAAAGAATAAATGCTGTAAAATAAGATGAACTCTGGAGAACATTGAATGAAAAAATGGGGAGAAAAGAAATTGGAGCCCTTACCTTTGATTTTTAACATAGCCAATAAAAACATTTTATGTAGCCAATTGTTTTAATGTTTTTTTTTGTAAACAAAGGTACAGGTAAACTATGGGCAGCAATGATTCCAATACTCTTTAACTCAAAGAAACAATTTAATGCTTAGTAAAAGGTGTACATTTCAATTTAACTGTCTGGATGATCGTGAAGTAAGGAAGTAGGCCCGTCCTGAACATGGCTCAGTGGGCACTGACACGCTGGACAGTGAGGTACTTTGCCTAGCAGCTATCTACATTTATAATCCCATATGTCATATATCAAATAAATGTCTCACGGACGGTGTACTGTATACCCTAGTATCTGGAAAAAGGCAAAATGATTCCCTGAAATGAAAATGCTATGGATTCAGACCAAACCATCACATTTATGAAGAATTATCTTTCATACTATACACAAAGGGTGTATTACAGTGGCAGTGTGTCTAACTGTAAAGGCCTACTATTCAATCTTTACAGAAGACTTGCCATTTGTTTTACATAAAGTATGTACAAATGTACACTAACAATTCTACACTGTATTATGCAGCAAATACCAGTAGAGAACTAGACAAAGTTGTATAAAATTTGGTCTTTAATTGGATAAAGCTAAGTAAGTAATTATTCTGGCATCAAGTCATAACTGTCACCTATGCCTACAATGAGTCTGCACTCGTCATGGGCAACGGCATCATCATGGCAAGAAAATGCCCTCGTTACATATAGAGTCCCTAAAGGAAAATTACAAACTGGGCAGCTTTTATGACAATGGGTGAGTTCTTGGCTCTGATTGGACTACTTTGTCCAAAATTAACTGGAAGAAAAGACAGAGGCAGGCTGGACAGAATCTCTCCATACAGCAAGTAACAGAGAAAACTGGAGCCAATCCTAGCTGACATTGGGAAAAAGGGGGGTACACCCTGAACAGGCCCCCAGTCCATCTCAGGGCACATGGACACGAACAACCACTCACACTCACACACAGCTAAGGGCAATTTAGAGTCACCAATTAAACTGTAACGTATTTGTTAAATACAATCCAGAAAGGTCCTCCTTTGGTAATTCTTAGTTGAGCATAGTGAGACTTTTGTATGCTGCAAAAAAACTAAATGCATAAAGACAAACAAATAACATTTTTGAACAGAGAAGGCTGTTCTTTTTTGTTAAACTGAAGTATACTGTATGCACCATCAATATGACAGAATATTTCAATGTATAGCAGATAAAGAATCTTGCATATTTATTTCTTGCAACAAACATAGGCAGTGACCAGGAAAAGTGGTACTAAATGGAGAGCCATTTGGAGGCCGAGTCGGCTCTCACTGCTGAGCGGAGCCAAATGATCTAGCTCACTAAAAGGAGCTGGATTCCCATCACTGGAAGGATTGATAACCACTTATCTTAAAAGCGTTCTGGATAAACTTCCAGGTGCACCCAGTTGCACCAATATAGTCTCTGACAACCAGGACCTGAAGGTAATGTAAAACACAAGCAGCAGCCCCTGGCAAGACACAAACATGCAGGCAATGACAGAGTTGTTCTTCTTTCTTTTTCTTTTTTCCTTTCTTTTAGTATTGTCCATTTTTATTGTATTGGGCTTAATCTGTAAGGACTATTTACAGCTTAATCCTCTCATTGTTTTAGGTGTGACATATCACCACCTGTCCAAGAACAGCAGATGTAAAATAGCCTTTTGGCTAATTCTGGCACATTTATTTATGTATTATTAGTGTGCAGTGTCCCTCTTCTTAAACCTGAAATAAATAAATAAAAGAAGCCGTCACAAGTAAATGTTCAGTTGGGCTATGGGCGACAAGCTTTTGATTTAAAATGTTTGGATGTTTGGAAAGTTTCAAGGGGCTCATGCTGCTTAACCCAATATATACTGTCTTGCCAGAGTTGTGTTTCATGAATCACAATGGGCAAGAGCAAAGTTACCATTATGACCCATTTGTCACAATTATCACAGTTATGTGAAAAAAATCTGGGTTGAAAAATGCTGGAATTTCCTTTCAGCAAAAAGATAAATCACTGCTCATGTCAGTAATTCATATTCCAAAACATAGAATATTATTCATACACTAATATACTATATGAAAATACAGTTATGACTCTAATATCAGTGACAGTGTTTGAGATTTATAGGTCAATTTGGAAGTAATTTCAGGAAATTTGAAATTTGAAATCAGCAGGGTTTGATCACATAAACAAGCTTGCACATGTTCAGGTTGTCAGATTTTCCAGAACACACGAAAAACCACAGTAGACGGAAGATGGACGATGCACAAAGGTACTGATCATCAGTTTCCGTGTCCCCTTTGTGGTGCTCCATAGCCCTGCTATGACTATAAAAGGCCCAACTCACACATGCAGCATACTGTACAGCCTCCTCCTGTTTGAGTGAAGACAGACAATGGTGAGAGGAGGGCAGGCAGTCAAATCAATCAACTATGGATACAGATTTCTGGATTTCCTGAGACTTGGAGCAAAATAATGACATCAAAAGCACATGAGGACGTTTTGTCAGCATGAAATCTTCCGTCAAGGCAACACAGCAGAAGCCTTTTTGTTTCACTTTGGAGTCATTACTAACACAATTCCAGTCTGTCAGTCTCTTTTCTGTGACTATCTCAGTCTCGCCCTTTCAGATTCTTGCCTTTGTCAGCAACCATTGACCTTTGACTTTTGGGGTAGGCACTGGAAGAAGGGACAGATCTTTGGGTAAACAACATTCAACGAAAGAATGCACAGCATATAAGAAATACAACGAATGAAATCATGAAAGAAATTATGAGAGTTTAGGATTGTGTTTAAATCAAATATTGCCTTTATGATACTGATAGTCAAATTCCCAGCTATGGCAAAACACATGATCCTAAATGTATGGAAAATATTAAATAATATACATATTTAATCTGAGTGTTATGTAAGATTTCAAGCCCTTGAATTTATCTCCCTCCGTCCATCCCTGCAGTTGTCTTTGTGTATCTACAATTTCCTGCTCAGGGGCTAAGCATAGAGGAAGTACCCACCTATCCTGACTGTGACACATGGCGTCTTTATCTTTCATATTGTTGCTAAACAGGGGGTAAAAAAAACCTTTGCCCTGACACTAACATTGTGCTCCTTGAAAACGTTGCTTGGCCAATAATAAACCGGATGTGTGCACCAGGTTTCCCAGTTGTTGGTGTCACCCGGGAGTCAGTGTTCCTGTTCCCAGGGTACAACGAGGCACTGGGGGGGTATTGTTACATTGTGGAGGGGGATATGAAGTGTGTGTATGTGTTTGTACATGTTTGGTGTCCATGTGTTGGAAGGATAGGCGTAAGTGCATTTGTGCAGGGTTAATATAGAACTGCTAAAGGGAAAGGCTGTCAAAAAAAAACCGAAAAAGATAACCTCCAGACAATGTAAGGTCACTTTGCGCCCCCCCTCTCCCTCTCCCCCCCCCCCAGTATCAAACCTTGAAGGGTTTATTTTAATTACCCAGATAAGTGTGAAAAGAGCAGGGTGGGGGATGGGTTTTTATAATGGGTTTCTTTTTTCATTACTGTCTTCACGATAAGCCTGGGGCAACTCCCACTCTTCCACAAAATAATGTAGCCAACAGAAGTGCCAGCAGATACACACACATATATACTCACATACGTAGGCATACACTGATACAATAATATATTGCAGACGGAGCCAGGGGACAGTTCCGTACCAGATGTTGCTTTGCTCCATGCAGAGTGGACGATAATTTCCGACGTTATTCAATTATCGTAATCTGTAGTTTGTGTGTGACATATTCATCACAAATGGTCAAAAGGTCACATAGTTAGGAAAATCCCCCAGGACTGAGTAATCTAAATAATTTGTAACAATCTGTTTTACATGCACTGAAGCCAGGATACAGTATTTTCCTTGTTTGAAACACTGAACCCAAATCACTCTCGATCACAGAATTGGATGTTTACTTGTGTGCATCAAAAGATAAAATCCAACACTCCCTACTAGTTGGCACTTACTCAGACATACTAAGCTCTGCAAATGTGCTCCCCACTGTATTAAGCTTTCATATTGTTTCATATTGTTTTCTTGCTTTTATCTTGTATTGTTTTTGTATTATTGTCTTTTGGGTATTATTGTCTTTACACTTGTTAAAGCACTTTGTAACTTGTTTTTGAAAAGTGCTCTACAAATAAAGATAAATAATAATAAATAATAATAATTATTATTATTATATAGAGGCAGCAAAAATTATTAGAGCGCTACTGGTGTTTTCTTAGCCAGGATTCTGATCTTTTGCTCAACTCCTCTTCTGTTTACCTTTGTTCAGTTTAATCTTATTATTCAATATGAGCTTCAAAGCTCAGCTTCAAATCCAACAGTAGAATAAAGTCCAAAAGTCCATTCATTTCTACATGTATTTACTGCTGGCTCAGGAGGAAGCCTCCTCCCACAACACTGAAACAACAACATATGTTAAGCTGTATATGAGGTTAGCTCTGAGTGAAAGGCCAATCTCCCAGCTGCAAAGCAGAAGAAGTCAACGATGCTGCAAGACACGAGCCTAATGAATGTCATCTGCTTGGCTACACACCAAAGGACATAGTCTGCACAAGGTAGAGTGTAACATTAAGAGCTTTACCATCCTATGAAACAGCCAACTAGTGTGCTACAGACTACATTCAGATATAAACAACCTAGCCTTTCTAACCTGGTTTACCCATCTTCTCTCATAAGTCCTAGATTGAGAGTGCATGACTCGAGGAACTTAGAGATGCACAAAATGATAGACATAGACGTGTATTGTGGAGGATGTTTTACTTGGAGTTTGGCCCATGGATTTATTAAAAGAGCTGGGGCCAGTCTACCTTGCTGCCAAAATATCCCCTGTGGTCCACAAAGCATTTTCCACAAAAAAAACCATTCAAAAGAGAGGAGATGTCTGTAAAACTGTTGTCAGGACACCTCAATCCTTCCTACAGCCAAGAAAATGTATATGTGCTGTGAAAAAACAACTGAAAGCAGGGTACCCGTGAACCATCATACATTGGTCAATCTGAATTCCCACCAAACCTCACCTATTCTAGCTAAGCAGAATGTGGTCAGCATCACAGCCAACATAACCCCAGGAGTGACCCATACATGACACCACATAATTAGACATCCTCCCAAGAAGATCCAGATAAACGCTGTTTATCAGTGTATGACAGATAAACGCTATTTATCTGTCATACACTGCAGGTGTCCCTTAATAGCAGGCTCAATAAAGATCAAGCAGGAACCTCCAGGTCTGAAATGCGGAAGTGCCTTAAACCTGCATTCTTTCTGTCCTTCTACCACTGAACAGGAATGGCAGGGGACCCCGTATCTCATCTTTCCCTATGGGTGAAAATCACCTCAGAGACAGATGTCTATTCATTGTCATCACAAGAAAGAGCTAAAATCCTGTGTTTCCTGTTTCTTTCTGGATTTAATCCTTGAGAGCCTGCCCTGCACTGGGCAATGTGCCCATCATGTTATCTTCTTAGGACAAAGCTTTGCAGTATCAGGTAACAGGTCAGCTCAGTGCCAGGAGCAGTTGAGTCCATGTGTACCATAGTGCTGTTGGACCATGGATGATTGGCAGCCTGCCATGTCTGATTCTCTCCAGCAAAGAGAAGATCTGACAGAGGAGAGGAAAAGAGCACATACAGCACATGTGTAGACATGACACGTCAGCCCACATGCTGTGAAGGACTGGAATTTAGACTGTCCTGAGAACATGGACCGACACAGGCTCTCCGTAACAGCAGTAATGGCCGAATGCCGGCCTGCTTGATGATAAGCCACCGCGATCCAGTTGTTTACTTCTCATCCGTGGCTTGAAGTTATGCAGGATTAACAATACTGCTTAAAACATGAGTGGTTATCCTCCCCAAAGATTTTTCTTCTGCAAGGACTTGGGAGTCTGATGAAGCCTGGCAGAGTCCAGCTATATCTAGAGAGGTTAGCTGTAATGATGCTACACTCCACCTCACAGCAGAGCACCAATAGAGGAAATCCTTGAAAGAAGATCCACTGTTGTGACTTGAAAAGAACGCATGCTGGCCAGTGCAGGAAGCATCTGAGCCGAAACAGGAACAGCAGAACTAAGTGTAGTTTCCTGATGAAGCCGTCCTTGGCCAGGCTGCTGTCACGGTTGTTGAAGAAACTGAGGATGAGGAGTTCGAGGTCGACGCTGCCCTTTCAATAAGACATAGGGTTGAATGGTTTCCTCCTGATTTGAACACATTTTTCCGATATTTCAGAGCTTAGATATGTGTGGGTGTGTTTCAGGGCCCCATTAACAGGCACGGATATTTAGAGCAGCCGTGTTTGACTTTGAGGATCAGACGCACAGAATCACACATACTTAAACTTGCTTTTGTCCAATGGGACATCAGAAGCACGGGGAAAAAAACATCCAGACAGCTGCACGGTTACAACACTGTTTGTGTGTACGTGTTACAATGTTGGGGCGGGGTGAGGGGCAGAGCAGGAGGGGTGGTGTTGGTTTGGAGAGTCACGGGACATACGAAGTGCATTTTTTAATGCCTTTGCAAAATGTTTCTCTTCATTCTGTTGTTTTTTTTTATTGCTTTTTCTTTGTTATGTAGATCATCAAAGTAGGAGAGTAAATTATCCTTTGTTGTGTGTGTTTGCATGCAAACCATTGCATGAGACCAATGAATAAACTAGCTCTCTGTTGACCCCTCTGTTTTAGGAGTTCAAGAGTTCTGCAAGAAAATGCATGAACCAAGTGGATATGGTCATGTTTATTACCCTTAAGGCATTGCTCTTACTTACTTACTTACTTACTTACTCTTTTTGCGTTTGGTCTGGCTCTTCACACATGCCGCAATCTTGCACAGAACAAACATCCTCCGCATTGTCAAAGTGTTTTGTTGCCAGGCAGTAACAAGGCAGTTACCACCTAATCCACCCAGCAAGTGCAGCGTCAAAGAACGCCATTTTAAACAAACAATCATCAACAACAACAACAAATCATATTGCAGTAAGAGTTATTGGTGTAAGACATGAGTTTCAGATTTGCAGCCAGCAGAACCCTTTCCTTACACTCAGAGGCAGTAGAAAACAATCACTGCTTTGCTGATTTATGTCATAGCTTTTATTTAACCTCTGAGTGCTTGATTTAGTATGAACTATTGGCATACATCAGTAAATATCTGGAGTGGATTTCTTGAATTTTCTCCCAGAATCCATATCATCAGGCCGGCTATGTCTTTTAAAGGATTTCAGAATCCTTTGTTAAAATTTGTTCGTAAATACGTATTCCTATATTATTTTCCAAAGATTCATGCTAAGAAAAAGCTTAATGCCTGTTTCCGTAAGCCTCTTAAGAGTTCAGAGAAGTTTGTCAACGCATGGATGAGCATGTAATACTATAAATAAAGAGAAAACAAGAAAATCAGTTAAATTGGTGTTACAGGGTTTTTACCTGACAGCCATCAGGCCGTTTTGCCATATTTCTGCAATTCAGTTTGACCCTACTGTAAATAAATCCTAACATCTTCATCCTAAACTCCGTAGCACCCAGTGGTGGTTCAGTTGTTAAAAAAACGAATTATGCATGGCTGAGTGTTCAAACCCACAGATATTTATTTCAAATTCTTTTAAAAACCCCAAATTATGCAAAGATGCCAAATTCGGGAACTTGTGGGATTTGTCTTTCATTATAAAATGAAATGATGCACAAAACACCAAGTATTTCAATGTGGTGTAATAGAAGCAGCTATTGTGATACACTGTGTAAACTCAAAAGTTCAAGAGGTTGAGCTGATAAATAGATGATAAAGAAACTGATAAACAATACTTAGAGGATCATAGTGATTTGTCAGATTACAGCTAGGAGGAAGAATGAATTGTTTGTTTTCCAGCAAAAATATCTCTAATGGGGTAAGTCACTAAGGAAGAAATTAATATTTACAAATGTTCCAGATAATGTGAGGTTTTTTGAAATACATTACATTACCCATCAACACTGAGGCCTGGGTGGATATTATAAAAAGAGACTCTTTACAACTTCTACGACAAGATATGTGTGCCCCAGGAGCCAGGTGTTGAGGAGAGAAGCACATCAGCCTGAAGATGGAGCCTTGTTCTTCAGCAATGAGCTCAGTTCAAAGACATGGCGTGCGGGATGATCATCTCTCACAGCTTGTCTCTCTCTGTCAGCCTGTGTGTGTTTTTCAAGTCTCTGCCATGTTTTGGGTCAAAAAAATAATCTTTTTCACATTCAGACTCAGAATCAGGAATTACGATACCGTGAAGTTCAAATTGAGCTTGTTTCCGGCGATAGAGGACAAAAAGTGGTTACAGATCAGGAAGAGGTTTACAGTAACTATCCAACTGTGTCCCTCAGCCAAGGCCACGTAGACTACAGACACACACACACACACACACACACACACACACACACACACACACACAGGTGCAGAGCAATGCAATCGAGTTTGGGAGCCATAATGCGTGCAACCATGCGTATAATGGTGATAATGTCTGTTAATGGTTTAATAATATGAGACTGTGCTAATGACAATAATGATGCACCAGGAATAGCCACCTCCGAAAATAGAGCAGGGGATGGATGTCATTAAATAGACTCCACAGAAAGGTCCTTTGTTTGGTGTGGGTGTGTGTGTGTGTTGTGTGTGTGTGTGCACGTGCATGTGTGCGTGTGTGTGACAAGCACTCACAAATGAAAGGTTTGGAGTTGTACTGTTATTTATGAATTGCTGATCTTTGCAGCACGTATGATGCGTTTTATATTCCGTGTGGTTATTGCGACAGACCACCTGAATGTGCAGAACAACGTGCACACACATGTGCAAGCAGATCTGTCTGTTTGTGTGATTATGGGTCTGCTCCAACTTTTGAATACTTACAAGAAAATCCAACAGTTGCACAACATTGAAGATAAAAATGACAAAGGGGCCATTCACACCTAAGTAATTGTAACAGTTTTAGACAGACATCATCCTCAGAATCACTGCTAGACAAAAAAAATAATCAGCAATGCCCTCAAATTCTTTTCGATCATCGTCACGTTCTACAATATGGGACCTTTGAAAAAGTAGAAAGAAAGTAAAGCCTTTCTGTGTTAAAACTGATGAAAAGAACAATCCCTTCTTCACATCAACCCATCAACCTGAAACAAGTGACTCATTGTCGCAGGGGAGCCAACTTCTTGCCAGATCTATCATATATCATAGTCAGAAATGTGTTAGTCAGAAATTTTCAATGAAATCTGACCAAGCTGAACTGGATCCAACAAGTAGGCGACCTGGATGTTTTTTGAAAAGTGCTTGGAGAGAATATGAGCAATGTGTGTATCATGTGTTGAAATAAAAGTGAGGCTCTGCAGGGTGAAACAGCTTTACAGCATGTCAGATAAGACAGCTCCTCTTCCATCTCCACTGTGTATCGACACTGCACTACACTGTATCCGTCATCAGCCCAATAACAAAATAAGTAGCTTCAGGAAAAGCATTTTTAAAAAAGTTCATAGTGCTTGTTAGTTGCGCCTTGACAGCGGAGAGGCAAGGATGCTCGTGTCTGCAATATGATTGGCTGTCTGTGCAGCCTCCCGGCTTGTGGCTATATATCCCCCGCACCCTCCGTCTGTGCGTCAGAGCTCTACCAGAGCAGGGAGCGGAGGACCGTGGCGCACAGCGGGACAAACTGGACACATTGTGAACTTTCCCTGCTTTAACCACACAAATAAATCGTAATTTTCATATAAAAGCATCCGACTAATTAGTGGAACTCTGCTGGAATATCGATCGGAAAACTTTGGCTTTGACCACAGAACACTGCGGTCCGGTAAGTTTAGACTGAGAACTTCACCAGCACGTTACTGCGTCTCTATCTATCTATCTATCTATCTATCTATCTATCTATCTATCTATCTATCTATCTATCTATTTATCTTGTTTTTGTAGTGGAATATATCTGTGAATCTACTCAGCTACATTGGTTGGTGATTTTAACATCATTCTTGCGTCTTCGTGAAATGCTTCATAGTTTCAGGAATTGAAATGAAATGTAGTATAGCTATGTTTCATAAATTTACTGCCCTTAAACTGCATCCAGTCTTTCGCCTTGTTGAATTATAACCTATTTAAAGCCAATGTGTTGGATTATAGAGCCTCAGAGATGCTACAGGTGAAAACAAAAGGTTTGATTTGTAGCTGGAATCATCACAGTCTGATCCATCCATCCATCCATCCAGAGTTTCTTTCACTATGTGCAGCTTATGTTTTACGTGTTTGCCTCATGCAGCGCCCTAAAGATGATCTGGCAAATTATGGATATGTATTGCTGCCCACAATTATTTAAATCAGAAAAATGCTATCCTCAGTTTACTGGCTTTTTGTCAAACATGGACATGGTTTATTGGATCTTTGCACCGTGGAGACACTAAACTCCGGGGAACTGGCAGAAAAACTAGATTTCACACTTTGGCAACGAATCGAAAATGCTAAACTTGTACACTTTTTTAGGTGCAAATTAGGTGCAGTGGTGTTGAAACTGCTGGTATTTTTTTATTTTGACTCATCCATCTGTATAATTTCCCATATTTAAACCATCTTTCAATTCAATTCAGTTTTATATAGCGTCAATTCATAACAGAAGATATCTCATTGCACTTTTCATATAGAGCAGGTCTAGACCATAGGCTGATGTTAGCTGTGCAGATATCAGTGAAAATGAAAAATAGTTCTACTAATGATAGCAAATTTTCTGATAATAATAATAGGACTAATAATAATAACTGCAGCAGCATGGCCAGCAGGATTAGTGTTTGCATTTTCACTCACATGAGGCATTCCTGTTATGACCATGAGGTGTTCCTGTTATTCCAAAGAGAGGGAGGAAAAAACAACAGGAACACCTTGCAAAGTCAATGAAACACCAAAAATGACCTCTGTGACACACTTTCACCAAAAACAGTGTAAGCTTCATATGTAGGATTTGTTGCAAGAGTATAGTGCGTTAGATTTTACAGTTGCAATTGTGTCCTAGGTTCCTGTAAGCTAATATTTGAGTTGTGTATTTATTTAAGTTTTTCATACAACTAAACAATGGAGGAATGTAGCTAAGTAGCTGACAGTTACTCAAGAAATGTACTGAAGTACAATTTGAGGCATTTAATGCGTTAGTAGTTTCTACTCCATTACATTTCAGAGAGAAATATTGTACTCCACTACATGTGTCTGAAAGCTGTAGTTCCTAATTACCTTTCCAATTATAATTTTGCGTTATAAAAAGTTGCTGGCAGCTAAACCAAAGAGACATTTCCCCTTTAAACTTCTAATGTGGTTAAATTACTGTTTAAATGAAACCATGTGAGTAGTTTAAAGTGGAAGAGTCCCACTAAGGTCAAATTATCCAATATTTCACAATAAAAGCAAAGATTAGAGAAAAGCAAAAAAACAAACCAAAAAAATTTTTAAATGTTTGTCAGATGTCAGATTTATCTTGTGACCCTCTGGAGGGCCATGGCCGTTGGGCTGGAAACCACTGGACTAAACCAGCCAACTGTACATAAGGAGGTTAAAACTAGATGCATCAGTATCAAGCTGAGGTAGGCAACTTTGGAGAAACTAGCTACAGACATCAATTTTGAAAGTCTTCAATTGAAAACAAAATCCCATCCCCTACCTTCTGGCCACATTTTCTGTGCAGAGCATTTGATTTATTGATTGCTGTCGGGATGTAAAGAGAATATATATAAAAAAATGCTTGTGAAATAAATCGCCTGCTATGAAGGAATTTTTTGCCTCGAAGGTCAAAGAAAAAAGATATGGTGTTCTTCATTCTTAGATGTTTACAGACAGACTGTCTCTCCTTAGAAAGTATTACATGTGACCTGCTAATTACAGCGTGACTTAGGCTACTCAGTTAAGTGTCTTGTTTTGAACCAATATCCAATAGACTCTTCAGACATGTACTGGATGAAGAACAACCTTATTTGGACACATCTGGAAATCTCAATAGGTTTAAGGGGGATAAAAACTGTAAACAAGGAAGGATCTTCAGGTTTAGTTTGGCACTACACAGTGTTCTCACTCTCTGATGCTTTGTCCTTTCTCCTCACCACATTTTATTGCAGAACAAGTACAAGTAACTTTTTATACTTTAAGCACATTTTTGCTGATAACATTTCTGTACTTAAAATTAAGTAGGATTTTTTATATACAGCACTTTGCGTGTAATTGACTATTTTAACAATGTGGTGTTGGCACTTTTACTTAAGTAAAGTACTTCTTCCACCACTGCAACTAAATACAAGAATATGTTTTGGTGCAGGCAGCTTCAGAAAATCACCGTGGTATTATATTCTTGCAAGATGCTGAATTATGTTTCTTCCTGGTTATTAAACTCCATCACATTATCACATTACTATTTACAAGTTCAGGATAAAGTCACATTTAGTTTTTTTCTCACTTCATTGTATTGACATTTGTTGGTGTTTAGTTGATTAATAAGAATAAAATACTGAACACCTATTTCTCAATTGTGACTCATGACTTCTGTTCTCTCAGGCACCTCACCTCTCACTCTTTCCTTCCTCCCCTTGACTTTGTCTTTCCTGCGCTTTCCTTTTCCTCCAATTGTTCTTCAAAATGTTACAGTAGATCAAACTGTCATTCACCTCAATCTTGGCCTCTTTTATTGCCATTCTGTTCCTGCATTTGTATTTATTTCTGCTCATTTCAACACACATTTTTCTGACCACCACTAGTATCCGCTCCACTTTCACTCTGCTGACTGCAAACTTTCCATGTCTTTCTTTCTAAGATGCGAGGCAGAGCTAAAGGTCAGAGATGGTTTTCTAAAGTAAAATCTATCAGAATAAGAGGATCATCCCAATTAAAACTCAGCTTTCCGATGAGATCAGACAATCCTGCTCTAACATGGCCTAATAAGGTAGCACAAAGGTATCATTCAGATCATAGAAGATATGTGTGGACAATGGCCACATTTTTCAAAACTGATTTACTGTGTGTGAGTTCATCCATGTGATTTTGTGTCTTTGTGTGTGCGAACAGAATGGGGCTCTGTGTTTCCGAGCCAAATGGAACTATAAATGTCATTTAAGTTTGAGAGAGAGTGTGTTGGTGGGTGGGTGGATGTGCGTTTTTATGGTGTAACCACATTCTTAGATGTGATCATTAAAAAGTAAAGTAAGCATTTGTCCCCAAACCTTTGCCTTTCCAGACCAAGCACATTTGCTCAGAGATGGAGAGATTGTATGTGTGTGTGTGAGTGTGTGTGTGTGTGTGTGTGTGTGTGTGTGTGCACTGATATTACCATGATTGTCAATAAGGCTATTTATCCCAAAAGACGCCCCAGGGCATTCTGGGTGGTAGGCTACACGTGATTCTTAAGAGGCTCAGAGAATAGCTAGGGTCGTCTGTGAGAGAAAGAAAGTATCTCTCTCACACACACACAGGACACACAGAAGCGCTGTTCCTAACCCTAAACTCCGTTATCACTATTCCATTTGTCTGTTTTGTGTTTTGCTGTCCTCCGCTCTTTCTAGTTGTTTCACACCCTCTTCTTTATTTTATAATACTGTTCAATTATACATAAATGTTCTTGGGGTTGTAATGACATACATTGTGTACATGTTCTGTTACTGCTCTTATGCCATTTAATGGAATGTAGTGATCACAATGACTGTCTCCCCACATTCATTAACACACAGCAGCGTCGTTTACAACCCATCCAGACGTGCAAACTTACTTCTCCCTTCCCTAATAATTAAATGTGTCAATTTGGAGACTTGCCAAATGAGACAAAAACTTCTCACCCCCGTGTAGATATATGTCTAGTCAACATAAGAAAGTCACAGCAAGATATAAAGAACCATTTTTCTTTTGATTGTTTAGCAAGAGAGGAAACTGAAAACAGACACGCATTAAAGGCTGCCAGTTTTTCGGGAATCATGTTGGTCAATGGATACCTGTGGGATTATTAAATCACAGAATTAACTATTAACCGTTAACCTTGTTTACCATGTGACAACACTGCAGTCTACTGAACAACAGGGATATAGCTAATGGCTATAAATACCATCATGCTGAATCTGGGTAAAATTTTAGCCAGTACATTGCATTATGTAACGGAATCCGTGTTGTTTAACCTTACATTGATTGCTGAAAATGCTGAAATCGTTGTTGGTTAAACTGTGTTTATCTGAATGTTTGTGTGTCAGAAACCAAAGTGTTGGACAAATTAACATTTTCATGAAAAGCCAGGGGATCACCAAAGTGACAATTCCCAAGGGAGAACTGTATGAGTAAATCAAACTTCATGGCAATTCATCCAATAGTCGCCAAGACATTTTTAATCAAAAGCACAATGGAGGCACTAGAGGAAAATCCAAGAGATCAAGTCGTTAGGATTCATCCTCTGGGGACCATGAATGTCTGTACAAAACATATTGTGTTTGCATGTAACATGATGGTTCGTCTACTCTCTCTGCAGGACAAACGAGCACAGATTCAGACCCATGCTGCCAGGCCCGGAGCAAGGCCCGTTGTGTGAATGTGTGTAAGCGTGTGAATATGTGTGTGTGAGTGCCTTTGAGTGTGTATTTTTAGACTGAGTGGGGGAACGTCTTACTGTGTGAGTGCCAGGCTCGTGCGAGGATGAGGGCCGTCGCTCTGCTGTCTCTCCTGATGGTCGCGGAGGTCGCAGCCTCTCGGTTTGTCCGCGACTCCCAGGCCGACCCCGAGGTGATAGAACCCTCCAAGAACAACGCCTCCATCCCGATTCAGCCCCTACAGCCGGCCCGGCCACGGGGCTCCTTCCCCCCAATGTGCATAAAGCCCACAGAGATCAAGCACACGTTCAAGTATGTGAACACCATCGTATCCTGTCTGATCTTTGTGGTGGGGATCATCGGCAACTCATCACTGCTCAGGATCATATATAAGAACAAGTGTATGAGGAACGGACCCAATGTCCTGATTGGCAGCCTGGCACTTGGGGACCTGCTTTATATTATCATCGCCATACCCATCAATGTGTTTAAGGTGACCACATTTATCCTTTGTGTCTGTCTGTTTGTATGTTTCCAGTGTTTCCTCTGTTTGTTGCATGGGACCGATGATCTCTGCCAGGTCTGTAGTTCAAAGACACTCAACTTTTTGGAACTGATAATAACGTTTTCATGGTCATATCAAACCTGTGGATCAAATGAATTTTTTCAATTTAAAATAATAAGATACAGCTTTTGCACATGACATAAAATACTAATACAACAATTCAGGCATTTTTGGCAATATGCAAAAAACACAACTTCCAATTAATTAAATTTATTACCCATTCCTGGGTCTGTGTCTAATTTAGTATGATCTTTATCTGAAACAATTTCCCTGCACTGCACTTTCACAGTTATGGGTGAGCTGTTTCAACGCCTTTCTTGTAGCACCCTGTGGTTAGCAGTGTTTTATTGCTGTGGTTAGTCTCTATATGTTCAGTGTGTCTTGTGTGGTTTTGTTCATTTCCCAGTCTCTGCAGACTTTCCCACCTAGACTACAAGGGACCATTCAAACTAAAAAACTCACTAAATGCAGACGCGAGCCAACAGTTAGGGACAACTTAAGCATTTGGGGTTTGAGGAAAAACTATGTCTTTGTTTTCCTCACTTGCTTTGTGTGTTTGAAGTGAAACTATCTAGGGGGCTTGGGTGCAAATGCAGTCAATGCCAAATGTGCAACTCTCACTGTAACCATGATTGTGTCCACTGTGTGCCAGTCAGAAGTTCCAGCTTGTCTCATTATCCAAATCAGAGCCGAAGCTGGAATGGTGTGCTGCATTTTATCCAGGCAAATCTGAGTAATAATCACTCTGATTCCAATTTTATTTGCCTTAAAAGTCCTGCACTTCAGGTATTTTTATTTTATTTTTAAAGATGATAATGAGATTGAATGAAAAACAGGATCTGCTGAATCGATAATAAAGGTGGTTTTGCATGTGTAGCCTGATGTATTGTTAAAGACACTGTCCTGATGCTGAACTGATTTTATAACCCCTGGGAGAAAGACCACAGTCTTTTTGATTTTATCTTTAGCTGTTTTAGTAATAATGAAAGACACAAGTATAAATGGACCCCTACATGAACCTCAGGAGGTCTGTCCATGTGTTTACACAGGTGACACTTCTTAAATTTCTCTCATTATAAATCTTTCCTCTATGTCTGGGTCCTTTCATTTTCTCTGCAGTTAATAGCCGAGGACTGGCCATTTGGCGTGTATGTCTGTAAGTTGATGCCGTTCATCCAGAAAGCTTCAGTGGGGATCACCGTCCTCAGCCTGTGCGCCCTCAGTATTGACCGGTAAGTAGAATACTTCCCTACACACGACAAACATTAGCGCTGGATGCAGCCAATGCATAGATCTGTGTTTGTATACTGTTTGCGTAGTTACCATGCAGTGACATCATGGAGCAGGGTGAAGGGGATGGGGATCCCTCTGTGGAAAGCAGTGGAGGTGACTCTGATCTGGCTGGTTGCTGTGCTGCTCGCAGTCCCTGAGGCACTGGCATTCGACATGTTGGAGATGCCGTACAGAGGCAACAAGCTGCGAGTGTGTCTGCTGCATCCAGAACAGACCACCAGCTTTATGAAGGTAGCACGGCTGAGTTATATATCAAACATAACCAATGTATAAGAGTATCAATTGATGAGCGATATGACAGATCTAGTCATATTATAATTATTCATTGCAGGAGACTCGCGTTCCCTCTCCCACACAGTCACAGACTCTCCAAAGTAATTAAAGGAAAATTTCAAGAAAGAGAAAAAAAAACTGGGAGAATCACCAATCCTGTTTTTGATTTAGAATCGAAATTGCGGCACCCCTAGTATTGGTTGATCCAATCAGAATTGGAAAGCTCCAAGTACGTCAGTTCACACCTGCATTAGAATGCGTCTCCACATGCTTCTTGAGTGACCACTTGTGATTAGATCTCACATCTCAAATAAAAACATATATAATTTCCATTCACAAAGATCAAATGTGCTGTTGTTTGTAACATGAATTTCATGAATTTACTTCCTTCGCTGTGGTTATTTATTATTTTCTTCCAACAAAAGGATTTTTGGGGTGGTCAAAGTCTGTTAATAGCTGAAATGACTGAATGCCACAAAACCTATTAGTCTCTGAATGAATGTCAGATACAAAATAATAAGTGCTAATTGTTTTCAGTTATCACACCAATGCAACAGGTACATAGATGTTGAAGATATTTGATCACTATATCTGGAAATGATTAAAATAATATATTTTAAAAACTGCACTATTGGTATTAACAGCATAATGCAGTTACTTTAGCATGGTAAAAGAGGAGCAGATCAGAAAGCAAGGAGACCTCATACTAAAACATTATCAAACAAAGGGAAGTAAAAATAAAGACCTGTGTCTAAGCAGGCTTCAAAATAAAGGCCTTGTATCCTATGATCTCTGAAGGTGAGAGAAAAAATGGCCTCAACCACCATTTAACTGATGCTGTTATTTTGGAGAAAATGGGAGAAAATATTTGGGAGAAAATATTTATAATCCACATCACCCAGCCCCAGAACACATTATTTCTGCACCCAAATTCAAAGTTGCCTTATTATTTTAACCCAAACCACGATATTTTACTAAACCTAACCAAGTAGTTTTGTTGCCAAAAAAGTGAAGAATAATGTTTTTTTTAACCCCAAAGTCAACTGAGTCAAAAATTAAAACATCAATTTAGTTTTCACATGGGGCACAAACCCCAGTCTCCTAGTTTAAAATCCTCTATTTGACACAGTCATCCACCAGAACCTCCTGCCTCTGTGGACTTTGTCACTCTTTCTGCTATGTTACCTGACTTCGTACAGCCTTTGTCAAGTTTACCAGTTCTTCCAAACAATTTGTCGCTCTTTGTTGACAAATTTCGTCTTGCTTTTCTTGTTTATTTGACTGCATATGCACTTCAAACTCGACAAAACAAAAACGTTTTTAAGTGGCGTCCGGTATATCTGGCATTGCAGAGACAAGATCAACTGTGATGAAGCAAGTGCACACGTGCGAAAGTTTGCAAATATAGTGACATCTAGATACAACCGAACCCAAAAGTCAGAAAGAGTTTGTTGATTTTAAAATGAGAGCATAAGTTATCTCTGAGCATAAGAAAATCTAAATATATTAATTTAACGACATATAAACAGCTGGATACATCCGTCTTCCTTTCACAGAAATATTATCAAAATAACTTGACTTCAAAGTGCGGCATGCATGTTATTATATATATTATATTATTGTCCAACAAACATATGGTACATTGATTTAGATCTCTCTGTTAGGGCTAAAATAGGGAAAGAAAAAAACTGACTTTCAAGTTCAAATGTCAACAGGATGATTCGCTTCAAAGCACATCGTCTGAACAGCAACAATATAATTAATGTGTTTCTTTGATCAAGATTTATTTACTCTTTTTAAAGCTCTGCCAGCAAGTAGTTAGTGGTTCCAAAATGTAAAACAATACTGTAAATGCTGCATGCAAATCATCTGAGTGTGACTCATCATATTCACGGTATGTTCATACAGCTGCACAGCAAGACAGACATTTCCAATATGTGAATACTTGAAGTTTATTTAAACCAGAAGAGTCTGAAGGAATCACTGGACACGGTGAAAATACAGTATAAAGCTGATATGTAAATACACACACACACTTATCCTTGTACTTCTATAGCTGTGAACCTATAGACCCTCGTTGACATGATATGTTTCCTAGACCCTTACTCTAACCTTGACGTAATTCGTCCTTCCTTGACGTAAAAAATGTCCTCACTCTGTTGGTTAAAATCTTGTTCCAGTCCTTACTATGTAGGAAGTACAAGTATACACACACACACACACACACACATATATTGCCTTTGGGTTCTGGCATTTATTGATTGTATTACAATTAATATTGTTTGCTTGTTGACTATTTAGTTATATGAATAAAATATTGTCTCAGTGAGATAAGATTGTAAATGAAACACACATCTGATTATTATAGAAATAGAGTTGCGACTTTTTCTTGTTACAATGAAATTTAAGGTGGTTTTTGTCTATAGGAAGTTGTGTAGTTCACTTCTATAGAAACATTTGTAACGTCTGTAACAATGTATTTGTTATAGCACTTTATTTAACAGGGTCTTTTTCTGTTTCCAGTTCTACCAGGATGTGAAAGACTGGTGGCTGTTTGGCTTCTATTTCTGCTTCCCGCTGGCCTGCACCGGAATCTTCTACACGCTCATGTCCTGTGAGATGCTCAGTCGCAAAAAAGGCATGCGCATCGCACTCAACGACCACATGAAACAGGTACACATACAAATGACTGCTGCTGTCATTCTGTACCACTATAAACATAAGACTTGGAAAAACGGAGGCACTCAGCAGCATCAATATTTGTCTTTGTGTGTAGAGGAGGGAAGTAGCGAAGACGGTGTTCTGCCTCGTGTTAATTTTCGCTCTCTGCTGGCTGCCCCTTCATCTCAGCCGTATTCTGAAGAAAACTATCTACAACCAAAATGACCCCAACCGCTGTGAACTGCTCAGGTAGGCATGCAGATACAGTAGGCGCCTCAAATGCACTGCAAATGTCACGAGAGTCCATTGTTCTATGTTCTGTGCCTTCCTGTAGTCTTTACTGTGAACTTTGCCCTTTCCCTGCCAGCTTCCTGTTAGTGATGGATTACATCGGCATCAACATGGCCTCCCTAAACTCCTGCATTAACCCGATTGCCCTTTACTTTGTCAGCCAAAAATTTAAAAACTGCTTCCAGGTAAGAGGGCACACACTGGCACCAAAAATATGGTATCAACAGATTCAGTCAACTAAAAGCGAATAACTGTGTGTCTTTTCTTGTCTCATAGTCCTGCCTGTGCTGCTGGTGCTACAGAACGTCTCCCCTGGATGAGAGAGGTTCAGGAGGACGCTGGAAGGGCTCTTATCACGTGAATGGACTTGACCGCTCCAGCTCCCGCTCCAGTCAGAAATACACAAGCTCTTCATAGACACACACACACACACACACACTCATCACACACCTCTTCTCTGCAAATCAGATCCCAGTACGGAGGGGAAAATGGAACAACTTCTACAGGACTCACAGCAGACTGAAAGATCAACCCCAAACAGATGAACGACATAACAGGACTGTATCTTTTCAGGCTGTAATACTAACTGCAAAAACTACGATAAAACCAAGGCTACATAAATCTGCCGAGGCCTGTGCGGAGGACTAAAAGTCCCTTAGTGGACCAACATGGTAAATACATTTCTAAAGATTGGTTATTAAAGCCACATGTAAATAAATGTACATGATTATCTACGTGCAGATAGCAGACCTATTTTATGATTATATCTAGCCTAAGTTCTTCATGTTTGTAAAACAGCGCTGATGAGTACTGCCTGATGAAGCTTTAATACCTCTCGGGGAAAGATAGAGGGAAACTGTGAGTTATTTACAAAAAGCTTTAACTGTGCGTGCCTTTTTTTAATAAAAAATGCACGACTGTGCCTCTGCATATAAACAAAATCAGTAGCTGATTATCTGACAATCAACTGCATTTTGTCACTGAACTCGTCAATGCCCGTGAGACCTGGTGACATCATACAAGAGTAAAATGGGCCCCACCACGTGCCTTACATGTGTAGAGTGTAACATTGGACGTCTTTTATCTGGAAATCATTGCTGCTTTAAGTCATGTGGAGGACAGCTGTTGTCTGAGAACACTGACAAATACCAGATGATTTCCATCACAATTCGCAGAAGAGGTCTTTATTAGTAATATTATTATTGCAGTATTCATGCGGCTGTAAGTGGTTTCCACTGTGAATAAAGCCTTAACCTGTCTCTTACAACGTAGCTTTTATTTTTCTAAGAAAATATTACAAAACACATTTGTTTTGACTTGTTTTATCTTCCAGCATAAGTTGTCCATTTATTATTTCCAAATATCTCACCTCTATCAGTGAGTGATCATGTTACAAAGATGTCCCTTTGGCCAGAAAATACACACGTACTCAGTAGTCACGCACTTAAGACAAATCTTCTGATGCCAAAACATCAACAAACAACCCAATTATGGGCTCTTTAAAAGGTCAGACATGAGAAGAAGCTGCAGGTTGTGCCAGCCATTATCGTTTGGGGGAAAATGAATCAAAGTTTGAATCAAACACTGGCAGTAGTGAGAGGCTATACTGATACAAGCACAAGATGAATCCATTTTATCTGGTGATTTTCTTTGTCTCTCAGTACATTGTGACTAAGATATGGCGTTAGAAATATTTTCCTATATCAAACCAATAACCACATGTGTCCTGAGAAACCAGACAAGGTGTTCACACTGCAGCATTTAAAATAGTCTTGATTTATGTAATATAATATATAAATGTTCTGACAAAATATTTCCTTTGCTCCTGTAGTAGAGTTTGCAATGGTGCAAATGTGACTCATTCGCTCAACATATCTATCTATGTCAGGGGTGGCCAAACTTTTCTGTTTGTGGGCCATGTACAGAAAAACAGAAGAAGTGATCAAATTCTGAAATTTTTGGCATTCACTCACTATATCACGTCTTTTTAGTTCCGCCATGTGCTTTTAGTACTGGAAGGTCTGAGCACCTTTTGGACTGTCTTTCTAGAGGGACTATAAGCTAAGACATTTAGAAGTAGTTTGAGGTTGAAGATAAAATGTAATATGAATACTGGCTGGTGTTTGCTGAGTATGCTGTAATAAATATTATTTTATAGCATTTGTGTTGTTGGATTTGAGTTATGTATTGAACAATTAAAGTATAGTGTATGTATTTAGGGTCCTTTCTTGTTACTATTGATGCAGCATAATTGCTGACATAATATTTACATGTTGTGCAATACATCTGCATATATTAAAGGTTCCCTGTGGAGTTTTTGACCTCTGGTAGTGCTATGGAGATGTTTTTATATAAGTGGGTCCCCGGTTTGTCTTGTGCACACATGCTGGTGTGGGTGACGAAATATACATACATGCTAATGCTTTCACACTATTCCATGGATTGACAGGTAGTGGTAATACCAAGATATGCTGCAACTTACCAGCAAAGGCAGAGAAGAAGAAGAAGAAGAAGACGGTAAACGTAGATTTAAACTCTGCGAGTCAAGGTGGATGTAAACAATGCTGGATTTAAATTATGAAATGTTTTACAAGGAAGGTGCATTCAGCATATTTGTTTGGCCTGATGGATACACACGTTTTGGTGAGTAACACTGAATGTAAAGATTATTTTTGTTTGTTTACAAGGACACTCCACAGGGCACCTTTAAGTAAGGTGTATGAAAAGGATAAATCGTTCTCACAGTTTTTAGGGCTTGCTGACTTTTCTGCAAATGTTTCATGTAATGTGCTTTACATCTCTTTTGTAGTATCAGTTACATAAGTATAAAATAACTTTTATAAATGCTCAAAAAAACCCCTCAACTTTCCCAAATGGTACAGCTGTGGCGCACTGTAGACAGGCGTGAACATAAACAATCATCTCTGTTATTAACAGCTTGCCAAAGGTTAAATATAATGTCACAGGCTTCAAAGCAAGTTTTTTGGAGGAAAGGTTACACTTAGTTTACATCTGATTTCAGGGAAAGAAAAGATGTCAAATGGTTATACTTAGTTTACATCTGATTTCAGAGAAAGAAATGTCAAATGTGTGACACATTACCATTTAGACGGATTTTTCTGGTTTGAAATTATTGCTTTAGACAGCTAGACATTAGGCGCCAGGGGCCAGATCCAAAAAGTTGGTTTGCGGAGATAATTGATTATCATATTTCAGAAAAGATCTTCTATAGCAGCGCGCGAGTCAAGCTGTTTCTTGGAAAGTTCCACAAGGCAAAAAATATTATTATTATTATTATTGGTGGTTACTCTATGTTGTTCTTTCGCCCCAGAGTAATTCAAAAAGTTTTGCTTCTGAGGTTAAATGTCCTTGTTAGAGAGAAAAGTATTTAGCAACACTGTAAAAAAAAGTATTTTGTTGGGGTTTTTTCTTCACATCTCACAAACCACACAGACTGACAATAATCTACGTAGTTGAAAGACATACACTGCTGCATTAATAATCCTCACTGTAGTGCAAACAAAAATCCAAAATAATCACATTGTTGTAACCCTAGGGTCTGTGTGTGACAAGTTAAAATAGAACACATTAGTAATCCAAATATAAGTTAATTAAGTAGGCTATAGTAAATTAATGGTCTGTGATGTTAAAATGTTTACTGATATTATAAAACAATAATTCAATAATTTGCTGGAGTTGATAAGAATAGAGAGCCTAAGTCACTCGCTTCCGTTTCCGGCCCATATTTCAGGAAAAATACGGTACGGTAGTCAATGGCTAGGGACAACTTTTCTTTTTATTTTGTTAGAATAGAGCTCTGAATTACACATATGATGTTGGTCAATTTAAAATATAATTTTGCAAGTCAAGAAAGTCACAGTTTGTCATAAAATAGTAAAGTTACATGTCGTTTTGTGTGAAACCCGTTCAGTGAATTACATCTCTCGTCTCGCACAACATACGTCGGCAACATGTTAGCGTGGTAATGCTAGCTAACGTTCACTGCTTTCTTGCTACTAGATAACTTAGCTATATTCCACGCAGAAATATATTTCATCTGATATGTTTAATCCAACGTCTCCTGGTCCTTTTTATCACATCATCCTCTCAGTTTTTTGTTTAACTTCAGTAACGTTAGTTTCAGTCATTGACAGTTACAATGTCACATACGCAACTTTTTGGTTTGTGGTCTTTGTAATTATGTATTTTCACAGTCTTACACCTCAAAAGTATTACAACAAATTGCGACTTTCTTGACTTTAAAATGTATCTTTTAAATTGACAAACATCATATGTGTAATTCAGGGCACAAAAACTACAAAAAGTACTATGACACGTCACCTGAATTAAGATTTCCTACTTGTGAACTCGGAGAAAAAATTTGTACCCTGACTTCACGAGTAGCAGCTGAATGACGTCACACAACAATTCCCATGAAGCACACATTGTAAATGGTAAACCATAAACTAAAAGCCAAAGTAAAGTATTAAATTAAATTAATAGCCCACATATTAGTATCAAATAGTAAAACGTGTTCTGCATGTAAAATGATATTTTGTCAGTGTTATTAGGTAGCTGGTTACAGTAAACAATCTCTGAAAGTCATCTTCTCTACCAAAGTTATTCAAGAAAATGTAAAAACTGCCTAGAAATGTGAAAACATGTGAAATATACCCTACAACTTCAGCAGACTTTTAAAGATTACCAGCTGAGAAGGATACACAGTTAACGAGCAACGTAGGTATCACTTGTTTTTAATAAAATTGCCATCCTTTTAATTAACACCAAGTGCACTGTTGAGGGTTTAACTTGCCAAAGAAACATAAGTTTGTCATGGGGGGTGGCACAATTGATGAGGCTATGCCTTTAGTGTGAGAGACCTGGGTTCAATCCCCCACTGTAACCCAGCCACCATTGTCCCTAAGCAAAACACTTAACCTGTAGTTGCTCCAGAGGTGTGTGACCTCTGACATGTACTTTGGATAAAAGTGTCAGCTCAATGTCACAGTCAGCCATGTTTATTGTTTACATTTGGCATCATGCACTACAATGCACCTGAAACGCTTTGAAGTCGGAAATCGTATATTTCAACTTGGAAATTTCCCAGTTCCGACCGGTCTGGAACGCAGCATCAGACGCAAGAAAAAGACGCAAGTGAGGGGAAACGTGGTGCAATTAAGAGACTTGACAAGCACCCCATGTGTCTGTATTTACCTCCTCAGTGGACGGAGGACTTTAGTTGCATACTTGTTCAGTCAGTGTTGAACATAGCCCCTTTAGTTTCTTTAACCTGTGTTCATTATCGCCTTATCTGCTTGATCGCTTTCTTATTTTGAGAAAGTAGTTTTGTGTTTGTTTACACTTTGTCAATATTGTAATATCTTTTTTGGTTTGCACGTGACCCCGGTTCCCTGTCCTCTTTAGCCCTGGTTTTATGAAACACATTGTTGCTCCTCCTCCCACTGAACTTACCATCCGGAGGAACGTAATACACATGAAATGAAAACTGACAATTTTACAAGTAAAATAAGATGGAAAAATTTGAAAAGCGCACTGATATTAATTCAGTTTAGAGGAATTTCCTTTCAAACTGGTGAACTAAACAAACACAAGTGTCATCATGATATGTTTCAAATAAAACTTGGTATGAGTTACCGCATCAAATCATTTTCAAAACATTGGAATGTGAATACTGTTATCACTAGTATATCCTCATTGCTGATCCCAGGTTACCTGTTACATTTAAGTAAGACTATAACTTTTAAAAGAACATTTTTGTGTTGTTTTTCCTCATCGGAGTTGAAGATTTAAGGTTGTTGGTGTTGGGCTATATAGATAAAATTCACTTGAAATTCTTTCTCTTACAAATGGCAGTTGAATTCATTAGCAGTAAAACGCACCCTTATTCAATTCGATACATTCAGGTTTTGCAGCTATAGCCTTACCTGTTCTGGTTTGACTAGTAACATATGGTGGCTAATGTTAGCAAACATTTGCTTTTGCTACGTAAGTGACACTGTACTAACAAACACATTTACCATCATATATATCATCCATATTTGCCACTTGCGGTTATTATGGCTGCTGTTCAGCAAAAGTTACACACGTTTCACAAAAGGTTCCGTCTTTCTAGTGTTTGGACCAGGTGTCTCTACCTAATGATTTTTTGCAACATTAAAGTAATAGTTTAGGCAAATAAGTATATTGGGAAAACTAAACAACCACTACACAAACTCGTGGCTCAACATAGCAGGACCAACTCCTTAGGTCAAGACTCAGCAGTTTACTTACATTTGAAGGACAATGGACACTCTTTCGATGAAAACAATGTACATATTTTTGACAGGGAGGACAGATATTAAACTAATTATCCCCCACATACAATTCTGTCCTTCAGAGGCGGACTGGCCATCTGGATTTTTGGAAACAATCCCGAACCAGGCGGGGTACAAGATTTTTATATTTCAGTTTCTTATGTACGACTTCAAAGATCAGCGAAAGATACTTTCAATATTGAGGGGGGATACAGGCAGCCCCTCCCAACTTGGCCCGATCCTTGTTTTTGCTGAAATCTGATTGGCTCAATGGTGCCAATCAAAGGAGTTAACTCTCAATACATTTTGTCAGGGCTGAACTCAGCTCAGGGTTGACACTGAAAAGTAATGCATTTATTATTACCTGAGATTATTTATATATGCATTTATGTATAGGCATATAGGCTATATTATATATTTATATATATTATAAACAACAGTTGAAGGAAGACTGAAGAGGAGGAACAGGAAAAGCTTTAGGAGAAGGACAAGAAAAAGAAGCAGCAGGAGGAGGACAACAATGGAACCAGAAACAGTAACAGGTACAGGGGCCTGTGCAGGGCTGGGTAGGCAAAACCAAGAGGTATCCACCACCTTGATAACGACCCCACAGAGGTTAAATAGATGGGATTGCCTGTCAGTCAGTCAGAACTGAAGAAGCCTTTTGAATGAGAGCCGTCTTCGAGTATCTTCGACCAAGTCCAGTTGCCCTTGATTGTAACCCACCTTGGATTGGCAAATAGCGTTTCATGTATGGGTTCTCGCTTATTAGCTTTTTTGCTATGAGTTAGATGAGAATATTGATACCACTCCCTACTACGTCTGTTAATGCTAATTATGAAGCTACATCCAGGAGAGTGTTAGCGTAGAGCAAAGAATGGAATCAGGGGAAACTGCTCCACGGCTCTGTCCAAATAGTTGGAAAACAAAGAGATATATATTATAACCCATCAGTTAATATCTAACACATTTGTTTATTCCAAACTATAAATGTTGGAAATGTTTGCACCATTACTTCATACAAAGCCAGACCCCTTCTCCCTGTTTGTAGCCCTTGTGCTAAGCTCAGCTACATATTTACCCTACAGACAAAAGACCAGTATTGAGCTTTTCACCTGACTCTCGGCAAATGACTGATTTTAAAAATGATCCTTAACTGGTTATATCTTATAAATATAGAATATTTTTCATTATTTTATTCCCATACTGCACATGCAGTTTGTCAAACATGAGTCATAGTTGAGGTTTGTCCTCAAATTATGTTCCAACTTTCATACCCAAAGTCAACCATGCGTGAACATGTGACTGACAGAGGGATACAATTAGGCTCAAATAACTTTAACCTCATTATTTACACTTGTCTCCCCACATTTTCCCTCTCCGTCTTCCAGGCACTGTATGAAGTCCCTCGCACCACATTCCTCTGCTAATAAGGACATTCTAGCTTCCAATTCTTCCTTCACTCATCAAACACATGGCTTAAAAGGACAGATGAGAGCAATTTGGTGTTTGAAAGATCCATCATTTTAGGTTTGGACATCCTTCAAACAGTGTTACATAAGTAGTTGTGAAAATAAATATTACAGTAAAAGTCAAATGGCAGACTGTTATTCGTGTTAGAAATCCTTCCATTAAATTCAAAAAAATGAAAGAAAGAACGAAAATGAAAGTCTTTGTCGAATTAGTTTAATGTTGTAAATTTATTTTTCTAATTGTTCAAAAAATTAAGGACAAACAGAAGTCACATTTATCATACACATTTATGATCCATCATACACCAATTCCAACATAATGCAAAAAACACTGTACAAATGTTTGAATGTGACATGATCAAACTAACACTAATTGCTAACACTAACTAGTAGATATATAAAAAGGGAAATATAAAGATAACATTTTTACAGTTCTAACAGCTTCATAGTCACAGATATTTGATGCTCTTCATTCCATGGGTTGCTCCTGCCTCCCTTTGAACTCACTAACTCTTGCCTGGAATGAAATAAAACAGAATTGTAGTTGAGATAGTGTGGGGAGTGTTAAAACTAATCAGTGCTGGCTGACTTTCCTTTCACCATGGGGCTAATATACAGAGCCAACAAGACAACCCAGGGTTTCTTCTGTATCCCACATGAAAGTAATAATCTTCCATGTGTGTGTGGAAATTAAGGTTCATATCTTGCTTGCCTTCCTGAGTGGTGGGTGGAGATTAAGTACCCTTCAGCGGGGCAGAAGTTGCTGATATCTGATACAGGATGAGGATAATGATCTTTCCTGCTCAGTACACAATCTTTTGAAACTGCGAAGGATCAGCTGCCATCCATCTTTACGTGGCTAGTCAACAGAAAATGTGACTTTAAGAATTATCTGTAAACTGGCCAAATGTGGGTTGGACTGTGGTTCCTAACAATGCAACATGTTTATGCATGTGCTGTTACTTGTTTACCAATATATTGATTTTCCATATGACACAGAAATCAATATCGAACCACTGCTGGTAATTTTTTTTCAGTAAGAGGCTGGTGATTAATGTGACCAAACCAAATGGACACACTGGCTTACCTGAAAGGTGTTGAGAACATGTTGACAAACATCACTGAGCTCATTCAGGCCCCTCCGCAGCGGCTCTGCAGCTGGAACTCCCCCTGGAATAGAAAGAAGACATACCTCTGAAGAAAACAGCGACCACAAACAGTAACAACAAAAACATTCACTGACAGTGGAGGCTGCCATGATCAGGGCTGCCAGAGTTACCAGAGAAACCAAGAGGTAGATGCTGTTCAGAGTCCCCAAATTTGAAACATGCAAGCTGCAATTTACAACATTGGATTATTTCCTCTCGCTCACTAATCAAAACAAATGACATATTTGCAACCCATGCATCAGCATGCAAGAGCCCTGTGGGACCCTCACATTTCGACACAGTTCACAAGGGACCATCTTTTTTGAAACATGACACGGCCACTTGCAATCTGTGTTTAAGCACTGGTTCCCAAATCGCTTTCAAGGAAATGGACCCCAGTCTGATCAAGCACTAAGCCAAAGATCTACAGTAAATTAGCAAAGATAAGGTACAAAAAATATTATTATTTATTTATTCCAATAAAAATGCTTGTAAGAAAGTCATTCAGAGCATATTTAATTTATCACAGCGCAACAACACTTCTGCCCTCTCCCTCGGAAAGATATGACATTGTTGAATAAAATTTGATTGCTGACGACACAGCAGGAAAGTAAGTACAACTGCACACAAGTGCAAAGAGTGACTTGTTTTTTAGATTCTTACCATTAGAAACTGAATACTTTTCCTTTATTAAAATGTTAATTTAAACTAACCAAGTGGTTTTTAAACATCTCTCTCTGCTTCAGAGTCTTGTTATTGTTGTCTAATATGGAGGGATTATTGGGTCACAATTAAAACTAAAAGTCTAAATCAAAAATGCGTTTGGTGTTCAGGATTGGGCATTTGGGATTTAGGACTGAGGAGTGTATGCAAATAATTATCCAATAATACACAGACCGATAGGGCTCCTTTCACCGGTGACTGTGAGGCCACAGATTTGAAACGCTTTCATCAATTTGAAGTTATCCCATTATAACGTATAGTCTTTCACCATGGGGCTAATATACATGCGCTCTGTTTGGTTTCATTGCAGTGTGCTCTTTAGCACTCAGAGCTCCCTCTGCTGAGTATAAGGTGCCTCAGCGCACCAGTCGTTTCAAACCCAGCCTCCAGTCTTTGGGTCATACCCCATTTTTGCATACGCTCCTCAATCCTAAATCCTAAATCCCAAATGCCCAATCCTAAATGACTAAACGCTCAATCCTAAATGCCAAATGAATTTTTGATTTAGAGTTTTAGTTTTAGAGTTTTAGTTTTAATTCTGACCCATTAATCCCTCCACAGTCTGATAGATTGATCAGAAAAAACGCAATACTGAAAACACGTGAATGAAAAGAATTACATTTATTAATTTTAGCTGACGCCTTTATGCAAAGCAACTTACAATTGCTGTATATATGTCAGAGGTCACACACATCTGGAGCAACTAGGGGTTGAGTATCTGGCTCAGGGACACACTGGTGGTTGTGTGTCACAACCACCAGTGTGGGAAATTGAACCCGGGTCTCTCACACCAAAGGCATGTGTCTTATCCATCACCAATTGTCAGCGGCAGTCCTGGCCCTCTTCTCCTGACTGCCATGGAGGACTTCCACCCACCCATTTTCATTGTGGTCATGGTGGGGAATTATAATGACAGAAATAAATATAGAAATATAGCTAATTATGTGAAAGCAAAGCGGAAACTTGGGTTTTTCCTGGTGCCTGGAAGGTAATTGTATCTCTCTGTGATGAAGCCATGACAGAAGACCTTCCAGGCAGCTTAAAATTTAGTTCAATAACAGAAAGTTGTTTTCTTAAGCCTTGCAGAGTACGTCCATGTGATGAGGATGCTTAAGTCCGTAGGCTTCAGACTTTAATCAACATGTTCACTCTGCGACACAGTCCAAAAATGTTTACTCTCTAGCTGTCCTATGCATGTATGCACACACATAAACTAACCTAGATTGTAAAAAAAAGAAAAGAATAGAAAGTAGATGTGAAAGGGCTTTAAGGGGTGTCTCTCACCTCGTGTCTGAATGCGAAAGTTGATCTTGCTCTCAGATGGATGGGTAATGGTGTAGCCGCAAAACTCCACATCCACACTGATGGAAAACAGGAAAATGAAAGCAAGATTTGTGATTCTTATCAATGTTTTGCTTAAAATGTGTAGAGGGGTGTTATGTGTTATTAAATCTTTTCCACTATCAAGTCAGCCCAGCTGACATGAACAGGCTGATAACAAAAACACTTGGAACAAAATGGAATTGCTTTAGAGTCCCTTTTTGTTATGATTATTATAAATAGTCTGAATGATCTCTATGGGTTGACAGAGAAAAACAGTCCCTTCCAGCTGCAGTCAAATCACAAATTAAGCCATCAGTGATAGTACTTCAAACATGCGGAATGGGAGCAGTACTGAAAACTCTTTTTAAAGAAAACTTGTTAAACCAGTGACCACAACATGCTGAGTTTAAAGCAGCAATTTTGAAAATAAAAAACAACAACAAAAAACACTGACGTCTTCATGATCATATATCTGAGGGAGTTGCCCAGGGTATGGTCTTCATCATGCAGCACAAATGTCACACAGCCCTCATCAGCCCCATCAGCCTGGACCTAAGACACAACAGAAATACTAACTTTACTCCACACATCCAACTGAAAACAAAAACATCAGCCAACTTAGCGATCAGTCTCATGCTGGGGGGAATGCACTGTCAATACATTAAATACTTACCTTAAATATGCACATTGACAAGCATCAGTTGAACATATTGAACAGCATATTTACAAATTTAGAGAAGACTCTTGTCTGTTTAAATACTGGCCCCCAGTGGAGAAACTGTGAGTCAGCTACGGCTACCTACTTTACAGAAAATGTGGTTAGTGATTGACATTTCAGGTAGGGTTGCCACCTTAAATACAGAAGAATAAGGGATGCCTGCCGCAGCCAGGGTCACAACCCTCGGGGGCCCGGCAACGACAGGTCCGATAGTGTGCCAGTGGTGGTATATCATAACTTAAAACATGTTTTCAGGAAAGTATTAAGATTGATATCAATTGACATTATAATAAGCTATCTGCTATTGAAATCAGTTTGAACAGATGCAGTCTCAGTCTCTCTCTATCACAACTTAACAGACTAGTGGTCATATTGTCATAGCTGAATACACAGCTTTGACAATAATAAACATAGGCCAACAATGTGTGACATTGAGCCACAAAAATTAGGATGTGAACTGTATTTTATTAACTTATTAAATCAACATGTTCATAACTTTTTAACTATAAATAGGCTATGATAGGATTCGACTGGAAAGACTTTAGCAAAGGATTTACCATGAACATCAGTGGACCAGAAGTAGTAAGCCTAGTGTGCAGTATTGGAGCATGTTAGACCTACTTCCTTTTATAAATGTTTTCTTGTCAGAAGTACATTACTCCTGCAGCACTAAGCAGCTGTTTGTCTTTCAAACAGCTACAGTAAAACTATGAACAGGACTGCTCAAAGCTGAGAGAGATGAAGAGCTCACTTCTATTGTAACATTTCTTAACAAATAGGCAGCATATGAAATGCAGTGTAATCAATCAGAAAAATAGTACGTTTTATTAAGTCATTACACTGCCTCGGCATGCTGTCACACGTCTGACAGGCCACCGTGCACCACACAGGACACTGGCCAACAAATTGTGCATTTTGGCTTGATGCTCATCAAGTAGGCTATTTGATTTCTCCCACTCGTCGTCTTTTGAATCCGCTTTCGTTACAGAGGGGACGCAGGGGGTTTCTCGAGCTGCTGCTCCCGCCGCCGTTGTTTCAGCTAGACTCCCTGCCAAGAGACCCTCACTTATCTGACTGGCCCTGAACCTGACGGTATTAATCAAACAAACAATGGCATCGAGTATTACCCAATCAGGGGTAGAAAAGGGCAAGTCTGTACAGAATGCGAGTGGGATGATTTGCATGGGATGCTGCATTAAAGACAACTCGGAAATACGGGACAAAGCGCTATTTAGTTCTGAAATACAGGACGATTCCGTATTTTAAGGGACGGGTGGCAACCCTAGTTCAGGTAACCTTAGCTTTAGTATGGTACCGCCACTGAGTCCAAAATTATGGTTAACATTAAAGAGAACAGCTTTTAATGTTAGTGTGGGTTTCAGCTATAAGCTGTTTTGTCATTGCTAGCGTCTGAAGCTACCCACGTGGGAAGTTTACAGGCGGTCGAAATGCAACCATTAGCCGAATATGTTCTTACAGAGTTTAAAAATGGTAAAGCAATATAGCTGTATACAATACTAAAGAACACAAGGCTATTTCTTTTTTACCATCTCCAGCACTGGCTTCTTTTCACCTTCCCCGGCCATGCTTCACATTACGACTCTGTTTGTCAGTGCAGACCTCGTGGAGTTTCAGCCCTCACAGTTGTCTGACAGGGCAAGTGCCGATGATGACGATGATGATGATAACACGAAATTACTGCTACGAAACAGGGGGGAAATAGTTATAGTGGTGGAAGTATTGTCCTACAAACTTGCAGGTGTATTGAGGGTGTTTGTTGCGCACATGCTCTTTAAAGCATTTTACCATTAAATGTTTTTCTCTCCGCTCTACGATGGACTGGTGACCTGTCCAGGGTGTACCCCGCCTTTCGCCAATGTAAACTGGGATTGACTCCAGCCCCCCCGCGACCCTGTACGCAGGATAAGCGGTTGACGATGGATGGATGGATGTTTTTCCCTCCTAACTTTGCAGTTCCAGCTCACAGCTTTGCAAGTAACTTATGCCCTGCACAGGCCTGAACTTACATTGATCTGTCTTTTCTTTTAAAAATGAGTTGTCTCAGTGGTTGATACATACTTGAATAGCAAGGCTGGGAGCCACAGAGACACATATTTGTACATCCAACCCAAATTGGGGGAAAATATATTTCCTTATAGGCTACAAGACACAATGAACGAGAACTCTATGGTGTTGGTAAAGATAAAAATTAAAATGACAAGGCCGCTTCGCTCTGTCTTGTTTTAAGACTTAATATAATAAGTTATAAATTAACCTCACATACATGAAAACACAGAGGAGAGGTAATACCTTTAATTATTTATACCTACGTCTAAAGAAAGTGGACACGATGTTTGTCCAATCACTTAATGTTTATCTGTCCTATTATGTTCCATATTTCCTCGGGGTTGTACCACTAATAGTACAACTTACAGAGTAGCAGCGCTCCACAGTAATGTTGATGTGCATTTAAAGTATTAATTTCAATGTTTATGAATAGTAATAATTTGTGGCTTCGATTGATATAGCTTTGCACATATGAGTGTTCATGTACTGCAAATTGTGTGAGAAACTGATGTTTAAAGCGAGAGATTCAATCACCGATAACAACAGATTAAGAGATCCATTGCAACCGTGTAAGTTGCCTGTAAGACCTTGACAAGGGCTAAAATAAACCAATAAATGACAACTGTAGCCATAACGTGACGTAGGTAAAAACATGTGACGATCACACGGCGTAGCAGGAAGTAAAAAAAAATGTAGTTGACAAAGCGAAACACTACAATTAAGTAGGTAGGCCAAGGTATGTGTAAGAACTACATTCCCTAGCAGCAGAACGAATTCGTTTCCGGTCTGGAGGATTTGCGCAGCAGAAGTCACTCGAACGGGATTAGCTAGTTTGCTAGCACAGGAAATCTCTTTAGATGTTGCAATTTGCACTAAATGAGCTACTTTGAAACGCGCTGACACATCGAGGTATTTTATTTGTTATTATATATCACCGTTGATTGGGTTAGCTATAAGCAATAGTTGGTGGCATTGTGATAAACAGTTGACGTTGCCTAAATTACCTAACGCCGTTATGTCCAGTGGTGAACAACAGCTAGCTGGTCCGTTGTTTTGCAGCCACCGTAAATCTTGCTTTCATTTTCATTTCTCGTGACAACGTAAGTTAAGCTTGTAGTTTTAATTTAGTGGCCACTAACGTTAGCGCGTGAAACTACGTCCAATTACTTACTTGTTAGTTTCACACGTTAACGTTACACAAACCTTCCTTCATTTCTGTCCTGTTTGTAACGTAACACTCAAATGTTTCACCAGAGTTCATCTCTGTTGAGCAACCTCCTCTTTCCCCAGCCCTTTCTGCTCGTCTCCAGTAACGTCTCACTGTTATCGTTGTTCGTGTAGTGATTGAGCTGAAACCCCAGCTGTTGCCATGGCAATCCTGTTTGCTGTGGTGGCTCGTGGAACCACCATCCTGGCAAGGCATGCGTGGTGTGGCGGAAACTTCCTGGAAGTGACTGAACAGATTTTGGCCAAAATCCCATCAGAGAATAACAAATTGACCTACAGCCACGGCAGGTAGGATGAACACACACACACACACACACACACACACAGTCCTCTGCAGTCACCTACTCATCATCCCATAGGATACTAAAGGACAGTACCCACCCAGCCACAGCCTGTTCACCCTGCTGCCTTCTGGGAAGAGATATAGAAGTTTCTGCTGCCACACCACCAGACTGCAGAGCAGCTTTCCCCCCACGCTATCAGACTATTAAACTCAAATTCATAATTCAATATAGTTTATCTCTGTTCACCATTTCTATTATTGCTTCTATACTAATGTATATTGTCTGCTACAAAGCAGAGGGGAGTTACAAACTCAATTTCACTCTATAACCTGTTATATTGTGACAAAATAAATCTACCTACCTATTATGCTATACTCCTGTGTACTATGTGTAGGTATGTGTACAATGTGTATTATGTGTAGTGTGTGTGTATTATTCGTGTTGAAGGTGCTCTTGGTACAGTCTGCGAAAACAAATTTTCTCCATCGAGGACAATAAAGAATGAATCTGAATCATAGGTAAAAACGGTGGCCTAGAGTGCTGAATAAAATACCTGACCAACAAGTTACAAAAGCAGACCTACCCCCATTGGTTCCTCGGGCAAGTGTAAACTTTGGTTGCCAGCAATTTTCAACTATGACTATGCTCATAAAAAAACAGGCTGTTCTTGTCATCAGAGTAGGGTTGCAACTATAAAATACATCGGCAACTATGAGTTTGAGTAATGTTTTCAGAATAAAAAAGTACAAATTCTCTGATTCCAGCTTCTTAAATGTCAATATTTTCTGGTTTCTTTCTGTGGTTGTGGCCAAAACAAGACGTTTGAGGACATCATCTTGGGCTTTTGGGGAAACACTGATTGACATTTTTCACCATTGTCTGACATTTTATAGACCATTTTTATATGTGATGTTACTTTAATCACTCAGGGTCTTTTCATGCACATTCACACACCTCTAAAACCTTTAAAAGTGGGGTTTTGTGTCCAAGTAATCTGGATTTTCAGGCCGCTGCATTCCCTTCCTAGGTGCAGCGTCGTATATAAGCATGTGACCAGCTCTAGATCAATAAAAGCTCAGATATCAGAGCTTACAGAAGGTGTACTGCAGGAAACCACAACCTGAAACAATAATGCGGTATTACATGCCACAAAGGCACAATGCAATGTGTCCTCACTCAAAAATCTTGGCAGTGAAGCGGTGAGAGAAGAATACCAGTGTCGTATAGGGTTACAGCCCGTTAATTACTGTTTATACGTTGGTAAATGTTTCCTTAGACATTTTACAATGCATGTACTGTACTGTATTAAAATGTGTGCTTTCAACTGTATTTCTATAATGATTATTCTTTTTTTTTTAGCTATCTCTTCCATTACATCTGCCATGACAGAATTATATACCTGTGCATCACTGATGATGTAAGTATATGATTGGCTCAGATATTCATGTATTCATTTGTTTAGGGGTGAGTGGGGAAGTTGAGTAATAGATATTAAAAGGTCCCTTGAAATAGCTTTGAGATTGTAATTTGTTTCATGCTGTTTGACCTGCTTCTGCATGATGCACTCTATGCGAATAATTACATATAGAGTACAGTTAGTAACCCAGCCACTCAATTATTGCACCCAAATACATCTCCAGCCCATGTTTGTGAAGTAATATTTTGAGTCTATAACAACAGAAAGCAGAATACACAAGCCTTTTTTTTCATTTCACTGGCTCTTTATACTTACTTTAATTACTCAACTTTTTTTGTGCTAAAGGACTTTGAGAGGTCACGGGCATTCAGCTTCCTCAGTGAGGTCAAGAAGCGCTTTCAGACAACGTACGGGTCGCGAGCACAAACAGCCCTGCCTTACGCCATGAACAGTGAGTTCTCCTCAACACTGGCAGCTCAGATGGTGAGTATGACAAGAGCCTGAGTATACTGAGCAACATTTTCTTTATAGACTACTTCTCTAGTCTATAAAAAAACACATACAGATTTAGTAATCACAAAACACAATTTCCTCTCCTTTGCTCTCCTTTCAATTTCCCTCTTTTCCCCCCTACCTTCCTCTGTCTTTATTTCTCTATGTAGAAACACCACTCGGACCCACGAGGATCAGATCGTCTCACTGAGACTCAGATGCAGGTGGATGATCTGAAGGGCATTATGGTCCGTGACATAGGTGAGCTGCTCATGAGTTTCCCTGTGGTGCAGTGATGCATAATGGACCTCTTTTTGATATAGGGCTATGAGATAATAATGAATCAGAAATGTGTGAGTGGCATTATTTCACTTTTAAATGAATGCAGTGTGTTGTGGATGCATCAGTGACCTCTTCATTATGCTGTGCCAGGAAAGCACTGGTACTTGTTGGCCATCATTCCCAAAGGAAGTGTTCTGACCAAATGTTTACATAATATGTACAATTCTGATGAAAACTGGAGGACGACTGTCTCAAACGTCTGTCAGATTTCACCAGCCATTTGATCTGAATCGTATTACACCGGATCTTTTGTGTCTCCCAAGTGAACTTGGGCTCTCTTTGTGTCTTTTTACAGACTTGGTAGCTCAGAGGGGAGAGAAGCTGGAGTTGCTGATTGACAAGACAGAAAATCTGGTTGATTCGGTGAGTTTAAAGACGTGTGGTTGCAGGCCGTTCGTCCTACTTGTTTTCTGATACTTGATAATTGGCTGTATACAAGTTTAGATTTTGACAGTAGTCGAATCAATCTCTCATCCACAAATATTGTCACTGACGTTACGTTCTCCTTCTACTATGTTTTAGTCGGTCACATTCAAGACCACAAGTCGTAACCTGGCAAGAGCCATGTGTATGAAGAACCTCAAGCTGACTGTTGTCATTGTGCTGGTGTGCCTGGTGAGTACGTGCAGAGTGGGGAATTGGTGAGATGCTGGTTATTTGTGGGATACAGTCATTACTTACTATTACTACTACTGTTTTAATTTCCAGCTATGATGAGGCTCGGCTGTCCTGTATAAATCATTAACTAGTATCATAAGAGGGTTCTTCAGCATCGCTTGAAGGAATTCCTCCTGTGTGTCGCGACTGTATGTTCTCACTGTGTGATTAATCATTGAACTCTGTGTCTGCGCTCGTTTCAGGTGGTCCTTTACATTATCGTTTCTGCTGCCTGTGGAGGCCTCAGCTGGCCCTCTTGTGTCAAATAATGAGAGGAGAGCTGGGTTTAAAAGAGAAGGAGAAAAAGAAGAGCCGGGGAATCGCCTGTTCAACTTTGCCTGCCAATGGATGCAAAAGGAAAACAACTTTCCTTCCTTTACTCCTCTAGCGTCAACATCCCCAGAAGACAAATGCTGTTCCTCCTCCTTCCTCGCCCGTCGCTTCTTTGATAGTGTGCACACTGACTTGCCTTCTGGACAGGGAGACCCATCTCATACCCACACTAATGGACAGCAGCCATGTGGCCTAAAACTGATACAATAATCTTGTCATATACTAGTCTGGTACATTCATCCTGTCTCCTGCACTCAGTGGCCTGATGTATCAGTTTGTGATACTGTCCCGCACCTATCTATGTAATTAATCCATTCAGACAGATTCCGGGATGAACCACAAAGAAAGCAAAGATTGCTTTGTTATTGTCCTGCTTTTCATTTGCTGTCAACAGAGACATGCGTGTGAAGGTAGCATTTACAGTGTGTTGCAGATCCATGAAGGACTCCCACAATACAGTGTCTGGTTCTCTGTTATATAACTGAAAACAAATTTTCAACAAAACCGATGCAGTGTATAGTATGTCTAAAGTGACAAGTGTCTAACGAACCATATTGGTGGTGTCTCATGAATGAGACAAGCCCTTTTTGTTCAGAAAGAGATTTTTACTGATTTCCTTCATGTTTTACGCCAAGCACAGTAGTATGTTCTAAAATTGATGTTGTAAAATAAGAGAGATGTGATCATACAAATAAATATTGTACATTTGATTGATGGTAGTGATTGAAAAGAGGTAGTTTCTTTTAAATCAAGTCTGATTTTTGAGAGAATTCTCCCTTTCCCACCTTGACCGGAGGCTTCTTTTGACCTTTTACCTCTGATAGTGTGCCCATGTTCTTTCTGTTAACACAATGCACTTTTTACATTGTACATAGATTTGCATCCTGGCATATGATTTACTATCATGTAATTATTTAACTATTGTGCATCTGGATTTCAAATAATAAAATCGGATGGTATCAAGTGGTTGATCTCTACAGGAAAACAAAAGAAATGTTATGACACGTGTGGCTTTCATTTTGGACATTAGAGCTGAACTGACGAAGACAATTCTTTTATTAACTGATTAAAACGAATCTTCTATGTCTAACCGTTGATTGTGTGGGGAGGCCAACTCATCATGGTGGGTCAAAGGTCAAGAAACGACACTTGTTCATCGCTTCTGCGGGACAACATGAGCTGAACTCGGTCATGGCCAGTCTGTTGTGAATGAAAGATGACAGTGTGAGAAAGGAAAACAACAGGTGAAAGTAATTGTTCATTAGGACTTCGTCAGCAGTGTGATCCTGTCTGTGCTGCTTGGTCCTGTGACAGGTAACGTTAACGAGCCATCAGTCCAGCGCTGAGTCGGGTTTCTTATGTCGAACTACTGTGCTTTCTATGATCTAACTTGACCACTACAAGTATTGTCTTGAATGTTGGGCAGAAGGTGAGGCAGTTTAATACCTTATTATTTCACTACTGTAGTTGTTTATGGTACCAAAAAATATTGCTTAATTTACCTCCTGTCAACAGAACAGATTACCGTTAGCGCCAAACTCTGTGTTTAGCTAGTTAACACTGAGCTAACGTTAGTTAACGTTTGACTTTGTTCTCCTGTGAACCGCTCTTTGTTATTCAACCGTTGAAATTCATATCGTTAGTGGTAACCATAATATTAACGTTAGTCCGTCAGGATTGTAACTGTATTCAAGACTGCTGATGTTGGCGAACACCGGGTCAATAGTAATATCATCTTATTTCCTTATCTTTTAATGATGTCCCAGGGGTAGTGTTTTTAAACCATTTAAGGACTTTTTCCTTGCTATTTTTAGCTGCATACTATGTTTACTCCTGATCTAATTACATGCCTAACTGACTGGAGGAGGCCTCGCAAAGGGGAAATCCAGTCAAGCGCAGGGGGTAGTTGTTTTGATCAGAAAATGTTGTACCAATGATCATGTGTCAGAGGGGGCAGGGAGGAATGAGGTACAAATACACGCAGCTAACGTTACATTGATTCATGTTTTTTTGGCTTTAAATACACAAATTTAACTTGGTGACTGTGCATTCCTGTGTGTCTTGTGTGCAACTTTAAAAAAATGTCAATATCCTTGTGGAGTTGTGCGGCATATTGCAAGGTGAAACGCCTTATGAAACCATGCTGTAAAGTACACCATAAACACTGTTCCCAAAGGTTACTATAGAATATAGTTTACTCTCCAGCACAATATTTCAGATTGAGCTCAATTCTTGACCTTGGAAAAAAGCAGCTTGTCAAATATTCTTAACTAAAGGTCCAATTTAATTAGTTTGTTGTTATTGTTTGTTGTTGTTGTCCACCCCCTGGACATGTGTGTGCAGTGTGCGTCAGAGATTAGGCTAACTGAATGAAGAGCTAACCAGGACACATTTGCACAGCTGCAGATTCATCTAACATGCCTCTGTTTTTCACTAGATCACATAGGCCCACAGCTTTGTCTTGTCTTGAAAGGCTTGGCCATTTCTCCTTGCTGGAGCAGACTGACTGATATTATAACAGTGCCACACTGTTCTTCTAACTAGGCTTGTCGGTGTGGTTTTTGTCCCCCAGTGCTTTACAGACGGCTGTGTTGTCCCTGTGGTATGTTGTCAGGAATCCTCCAGCTTGACCTGCTGCCCTGCTGTAGTGTGGGGCAGCTATGTGCCCGGGTTTTTAATGGCTGTGCCTGCTACTCATACCTGCTCACTGTATTATACAGAAATGTCCAGTCAACCAGGTAAAGGCAACAAAACCCATTTGAGGCTTTCTGCAGAATGCCTGAGGGTCTTCAGAAATGGAGAACCACTGTTCTGCTTATCCCTCTGTTTTAAATTTTATAAAGAAAGTTGAAGGCTTTACTACAGGCATGCAAACTCCTCACCTTTCGGCGAATTTCGCAGTTTTGAAACTAATATGGGTCACCTACATGATCTGTGCCGATCCAATGAGAAAATATTTTTTTTTCGGGTTGGGGGTTCAGTTCATCGTCACACAATCTGAGCCCTTATGTCCCCATCGCTTTTCAACATAAAGTGACACCGTTGTGTGTCAGTATCTTTATCTTGTTGCAGTACACAATTGAAAGTTATCTATACAAACATGTAAGCTTAAACAGACCCCTCTGACACAGTCTGTGTGTTTATCTGCTTGCGTATCTTTCTCAACTTTTTTACCCCTGACCAGTTTGCATGCCTGTTACTAGCATTGATAAAGATTAACTGAGGTACTCGGTGAGGTCTCATTTCAAACGGTGATGTTGATAATAAATGAATAAATTGACGAGGCAGTATAGTCTTGAATCTCAAAACACACAGTAGTTGGCAGTTTACTGTGAGTCTTGTGTATCAGAGGGATTTTGGTCGGTCACCCCACTTGTTTTGAATGTGTTGTATGCTTTCAGAGCAATACTGTGTAGGTGGCAACATGCATCACCTATCCAACGAAGGTTAAAATCAAGGGCAACTGGACTTGGTTGAAGATACTGGAAAACTTCTTCAACCAAGTCCAGTTGCCCTTGATTTTAACCTTCGTTGGATAACTATGACCTGGATGACTGAGAATCTTCATAGACATGCATCACCTACGTTTTATATCTGAGTCTTGGACTGGAGAGTCTAAAGACTTTTCTAAATTCTGTTGAAAATGAACATCACTTTGCTGCTACATAACATCTGCATACTTGTTAACAGTGGTACGTGAAGAGCAATGATGAAATACTAACATTACATAAGTAGACCTACTAAATAACGTATTGTACAGGATATAAGACTAATTCTTGAGGAGATAATAAGCCTACCCCATAACATGATTTATCTTTTCTCCAGTTAAGATTAGACTGTAGGTTCCCAGTGTCAGTGCCCTTGTATAGATTAAGCAGAAATAGCATGGGTCTTAGGGGTCTTAGACTCTGGTGTCACACCACTGCTGTAGTCTAAGGATCATGTGTTGACCTGTTTGTGTACAACATGAGGCCGTGTCATCAGACAGTGACGATGTCAGTGGAGGACTTTTCTATGCATATTCTGGTTGCGATCTACCATTTAAAAGTAGTGGTAGTTCAACATTCTCCTGCACCTAGGCCTCCCATCATTCTGCTCCCCTGGTCACTTATCCCTCACTAAAAAGCCGCCTGATGCATTCCCTCATAAAAGAGGGACTTTAGCTGCTAAGCAACAGTGAATGCCAACTCAGCCCGGCAGGCCATGGCCACTCCCTCTGCACTGTGCTCGGCATGGATAAGGTAACATGTTACTTTCTTCCGCTAGCTCCCTTTGTAAACTTGGGAGTGGAGCTCTGCTCTTAGCACAGTGCTTAGCTGGCCCTTGACGTGCCTGCACTGAGGAGCCAAGTGCAGTCGAGTCACTGATGGTGTCTGACTGACACAGTGGCTGGTTGGAGAGATTGCTGATCCACTGCTGCAGTAGGCCTGCTGGACTAAGTCACGTTACCTCAGGGAGGGGAGGAAAGCACAGAATCGGACGCCTGCACAAGAGCCACCCTCATTCAAGCTGAGATGTTACTGATGCACGGTTGACTCTGAACACGAGCACGGACGGGGGCCGCTGGTGGGACGGGGGCCGCTGGTGTCTGGCTGAAGCAGACTCGCACACCTCTGTCTGTCCAGTTGGCTGGATATAGTGCTTTGGAAGGAAAGCAGTGATGAGATTTGTCTCTGAGAGGGTGAAGTGAGCCCGATGAACTTGCAAATACGGAGTGATACAGCAGGCAGTACAGCTGACTGTGTGCATTTTCTTCCACACTGTTCTCATGAATGGAGAGGACAAGAGTGGAGGTATTAAGTTATTTCATATTATGGTTGAACAGTGTTTTTAGGGAAAGGTAAGTGTTGCAGACCTGTTTAAAAATTTATTTTTCTGCGGAGTTTCCTTCCTTTCATTGCCTCGGTGTCCTTTAGCTTGAATTTCATGGTTTTGTTTTTCCATAAACATTGTCAGGTCAAGGTTTATCTCAGGTGCAGTACTTTACGTAACAGGATAATACCCAGTCACACATTTAACCAGAGAAATCACTGTTCTCAGTAGTTTTTCTGTGCGGGAAGATACTGCAGTGGCCCAGGAGGGGCAGTTCTTGCCAAGGTTCAATGTGCACAGTAGTTTGCCAAGGCTGTATACTTTACTTGATTGTACAGATTGTAATGTAAAGTGTGTTTGAGTCTCTGCCTGTTAAACAAACATTATTATTCATCCAGATTTGGACTGTTGGCCATGTTGATAAAAGCAGAGCTGCCTTGATACCTTATCAGATGTAGTGCAATTTTAATTATTAACAATTATTGGTATAATTATTACCAAATGTCATTCTCCCTAATGTTTAAGACAAATCACTTTGAAGAATAGAGTAGCACTCAGAAGATATTTCATCTGAGGACTCTAATTCATGGATGTTGTGGTTTTTGTCTCTTCCATACATAGCTCCAGTTGTGCGATATTGACAAAAAATCTCATCTCGATATTTCTGGGATTTTGTCAAGGGTGATAATTAGATGATATTTGGCATCCTTCAAAAATGTCTAATATTGTACTAGCTTGCTCTGGCTAATAGAATATTAATTGCTGCTTTCTAATGACATTAACAGAAACAGTCGTTGTTGTTTTTTTTTTACATAAAACTGAAGCATTCAAGTAAACACAATATACAAAACACTGAAATCTGACATCAAACAGTGTGAGAATGAGTAAACCATTTCATTTGTCTGTAGCTGTTGTCATAATGACTTTTGATTCTGTCAGCATCATTGTAGCAGTGTTTGAACTGGAGTTTGTTTTTGTGCTCGTACCATGGCTGGTTTAGGTCTTTTGTGGACAGCTGACTCTCGAAGCTTTTCGTATTCTTGATATTCTGTGCGGTGGTTAGTTTGTGGTCTTTAACAGCAACCAGTTTTTGACATAGTTTGCAGATTTATGTCTTTTGAGCAACATCCGTCTTTTTAAAGTCAGGCCACCTCCATTTAAGTGAGGTTGAACCACGTCTAGCAGTGAAATCTAACAACTTAATTATCATTTTGAAGTTTGTATGTGTGATGCCAGAATGGTCCAGCCATTGCAAGGACACCTCTTCTTGATTTTTATAAATGTGTTTTTGAGGAAACAATATTTTGTTGCTTCAGGGAAGTTTGCATTAACATTTTGTATGATTTTTTTTGCATCATAGTTAATTTTATATATGATTTTCTTAGTGTCTCATTTTAAGAAAAATAAATACATTCAAGTTGACACTTGCTTGACACTTATAGGTAGGCTATCAATGTGATAGAAAAATTGGTTTGTAAATGTGGCTGTTGTTTTGGCTATGAGAAAAAAACTGTCACTATAATTATTATTTTGCCCACCTTTAGTATTTTCGGGTCTTAATCTAGTGAGTACAGGTGTCTATGACTCTTCAACTCTTTGGTTACTTCCCTAACTTTAAGTAGATCTTTCTACTTGATGGGCAAAGAAAATGCTAATTTTGACACCCAGACCATTCAACTGCTGAATTATGTTTTGACATTCACAAAAGAAACTCAATCTTAGCAGTAAAACGCACAGGCAAGCCAAAGGCAAGCAGGCTGCCACTCAAGAATGGAAACATGACGTTAACATACAGCATGTTGTAAAGCAAAGCCTTTCTCCCATGACAGTTCTATGTTGTTTTGTTTTTGTAGTGTTTTTAGAGTTGAATGCTCTGACAACCGAGAGAAATCTTCTTAGCTTAGGAATTATCTGTTTTGTGCGTTTTGTTGTGTGTATCCAGCAAAATAGACATAGCCTCACTGATTCTGCCCCTCCTTACTCCGTTGTCATTAATCTTGACCGTAAACTAGACAGAATTTCACTCCCAAAAATCAAGGTATTTCGGGGTAACTACAACCAAGGGTAGATGGAGCTATAAAACCATCCAAGGTTACCATTTTGCTGTAGAAACAAGATTGTGTTACATTTTCTTATATGCACCAGGATGTCTGCGGTCTGCATACTGGAACATTTTCAGGCTGTTGGTGACTTGATATCTTACTCTCTGGTGGTACAAACGACAATGGTGCTTTTGTTGTAGTAGTGGCTGGCAAGCTTAGCAGTCCAGTCAGCTTAAATAAACACAACAAAGCAGTTAAGGCTGCCATTACTTCTCATGCCAAACATATGTTGGCTCATTTTAAAGTAGAAACACGGCTCATAACTGTTGGTCCATCCTCACATTTAAGCTTTTATTAAACCTTGATTCAGAAGAGACAGCAATGACAATAGTGTGTAGTGATAGTGATGTACAAATTTTGCTTTACCATATGATACTGTGAATGGTAAAACATCTCCTCAGAAAGGTTACAGATACTCAGGTAACCTGTTTGAACCAGCGTGTAGCACATAGTACAACTAGGAGTTTAAGACAGACTTACTACAGTACAGTATACCCTAAGCATGATCCTAATGACTTTTTCACTGAACTAAGTCATAAATAATTTGATTATACAGCTATTTTTACAATGGCTAATGGCTGCAAAGGCTTACCAGGGCAAGCTGAAGCCTTTTTGGCTTTTAGGAGTTCTTAATCTTACACCAGAACATCTGGGCATAAGTCTATGGCTCAGTTAGGGGTGTTTGGTTCTTTAACATTCTGTGAAATTACATAGTTTATGTAGTAACATGGTTCTAAAGAAAACGTTTTCCTCCTCTTTACAGATATTCATACCTGATCAACAAATCTGATGGACTGCAGTACCGCTAACTGAATGTTTTTTCAGAACTACAGAAGTTTCCAAAATATCTAATAAGACATTGAACATGTCCGCTGACCAAGTTGAGCGCACAGTTACTTTGCCCCACAGAGACCTGCAGCTGGGCCGTTCCCCTGAGAGTCATTACAGCAACTTGTCACCGTCCCCTTCACTTGACTCCAACAGTAGCCTTTCCAACCTGAGTGACAGAGAAGCCTACAGCTCCCCTTACATCAACACAATGGAGGGCTGTCTCTGTGATAGTACCCCTGTGGATAACCCCTACAACAACACCTTACCACATGTGTTCTGTGGTGTAAGTATGAACCTGAACCAAACGTTTATTGCCACACCTGTTAATGCCAGTGTGAATTTCTGGAATGAAAACTTGAGTCTGATAAGCAACCATGAGACAGGATCAGAGTACCTGACTTTTAGTAAGAACACAGAGGATGTACGTAACAGTGCAGTGAGATCTCCAGACTCTGCTGGGAGGGAAAGCCAGCTGAGTTCTTGTGAGATCTCCAGTAGAGGATCAACTGAGAATGGCCGCTGCTCAGTGAACTCTGGGGAAATGGTAATAAGGAGCAACAGTTTTTGTCTGGAGGACCAGGCACTCTTGGTAGTCTCTTCCCTGGAGGAGTCGTCAATCTCTCTAGATGTTGGACAGCGAGCATTGCCTGCTTCTGACTCTGCCCTGCTGTCAACCTCTCTGCCGGATGTCTGCGAAAAATCCACAGACAGAGTCACTGAGGAGAACATAGGCCATCCGTGTCTTGGAATGACTTTCATTCAGGCAGAGCTCACTACTGAGGAATATGATATGGCAACATCCAACTCTTTTGTAGCTCTGCCAAGTGAGAATGAAGGACGTCTTTTAATGACATTTGTCTGTGAAGCGTCTCCTGAGAGTGGAAAAGGGCCTGAGTTTGCTAGTGCTGACGGAGAGCCCCATTTCCCTGGAGAACGTACGCCTGAAGAAGGGAAAACCTGTGTGTCCACTCGGTTAGCTATGCAAGACAGAGAGAAGGATTTTCAAACTTCTACTCCATTACAAAACATTGGGAACAAGATACCCAGCCTCCCCTCCTTTTCAGAGTCTCCCTGCACTGGAAACGCAGGAAGCCCAGGACTCCAGTCTGTTAAACTGCAGCAAGTCTCTGTGACTCCTAAACATTTGGTTGCAGGACCGCTGCCTTTAGCCAGCAAAGTCAAGAAAATGGAAATTAAGAAGTTTCCCAAGTCAGACTTCAGCAGTGTAAAATCTAAAGTTGTGACACGAAGTACAGTTCCAAGCCCTGCTTCACAAGTAAATGTGAACAATAGACACACTGATGCACATAGAGGAGCAGCCATCAGGATGAGTGCTGCCAAAGTAAAATGTAGCACTACAGTTATCTCTACCACCACTCAAATTGTCAGTGACACTCAGAGACAAGTGAATACAGGGGCTACTAATTTAGGTGTGACGATGATACGGTCACCTGGGCATACTGCTGTTGATGGACAGAGCACGACTAGAACAACCCCACCTTACCACCACCCAGCTGCGAGTATACATGCTTCGGCAGTCCAGTGCAGTAACACCAGCTCTGAAACAGAGCAAGCAGCCTCAGGCCAAGTGGCAGATGATGCTGCTCAGCATGCTGGCAACCAGACATTCTGCTTCTCATCCTCAGAAAAATCCCCTGATAGAAGTTGCCAAACAGATCCCAAACCAACTCCAAAGAAGGGCGTGTCAAACAAAATTGAGGTCAGGTCAGGCTCAGCATTGGGTCAGGCCAAGCCTTCTGTCCTCACGATGAGGCCACGCTGCTCATCGGAGAGTTTACCATTGTCACCTAGGGCACACAACGAGAAGAGAACAACTCTAAGGACCTCAACCAGCTTTACCATTCCTAAAGCTGACACCAGTCTGGGCCACAACAAACCAGGGAATCTGAACTGCTCTTCCCAGAATCAACGGGGCACAAATGGACCTGCTGAAAACTCCACAAGGGAGGTTAAGAGGATCAGCCTGGTGGTGAGTATGGACTTCATTACGTATCTTCAAATACTGTTAATATTCATGTCCTTGTAGCTTTTTCTATAAGCCACTTTTAATCCAAATATAGTGACAAAACACCAGTCATACAAGTCAAATAAGGGATTAGGAGACCAATGTTCCCTAACTGATGTACGTTCATGTTGTTGTTTTTTTTTACTTGTTTTAAGCTGTAGGATCTCTGTTTTAGAGCAGGACACACAAAGATTTGGTTGGAGCTGGCAGCGATCTTTGTGAAAATAGATAATAAAGCTAAGGGACTGAGTGAATATTTGCTCTCTTTGCAGGCAGATTCAAGCAAACTGACAACAGCAGGAGCCTCATGGGATGAGAATAAGAGCAGATTTCGAGTGCGGCCATCTCCTAGACAAGCAAGAGGGACACCAATTTCACAACCTCCAGCTGCCAGTCCCAAACCAGCCACTTTGTCAACCAGGCAAAGGCAGGGAACCCTGGGGCGGGATGAATTCAGGACCTTCAAAGCTGTAGGGACACCACAGTCCAAGCAGAAGAGCAGTACAGGTAGCGCTCTTATTAGCTGGACGGACACACACACACACACACGTAGTAGTGGGAGTCTTGAGAAAAGTTTAGTGTTGTCCTTAATTTGTTTCACAAAGGAGAAAGTTGACCCGAATATGTCAGTAAATAAACATTGATAGTAGGTCAACCCTAAAGTCTTAAGACCTGTCTTTGACAAAGCAGAGAGATGATGATGATGATGAATGGTGCAATAGGTCTGTTTAAAAGTAACATAAGTGATTCTAATCCAATACACTGCTTTTTTGTCAAATTCAGCGAATATCTCCTCGCTAGCTGGCCGTTCTGTGTGTGCTCTGAAACAGAATTTGGTGTTTGTTCACAGCCCTGGCTCTGTACATGGAAAACAAGTGGCTCAATCAGAGCCACACAAGCCTGTCCAGTCATGATTTGTGTGTCGGGTAACATTAAATTAGTTGTCCACGGACATTCAGCTTGCTTTCCAGTTTGCCAAGACATGCTGTTGTGATGTTAGCTATAGTAGCCGGAGAGTTTTGAGTATCACTGACTGGAGCTGCTGTGCTGGATCTGGGAAACTGTCTCGTTCTCTCTGCATGATAGCTTTGCTGTAGCAACTGAAGCTACAGTTTGCTAACCCACAGTGTAAACACATCTTAGCTAGCGTTAGTTACATTACATGTTGTATTGTCATTTGCTCTATATAGTGGTATTTGTCATGGAATTGGATTTCTCCAGAATCGTATACCCCACCTTCTAACCCTTTTGTATAACCGTAGATAATTTGATTTGGACTGTACTTGAAGGACTATGTAGGATTGATAGCAGCACCAAAGGTACATGGGTTTTGTGGGTGGGGGTGGGTTATATACTATAGCTAGTGCAGCATATCTTTCAAAGCAACACAGTGATGATATAAGATGGCTTCCAATGACAAACATTTATGACTTATTCACTAGCTTGCAGCCATCCTTTCAGGAAAAATTAAAATGATTCAAATAAACATTATTTAAGGTTTGATCTGCATGGCTCTGCACTAGACATGCTGTAAACTAAAAGTATTCAGGTTGTAGTAAAGCAGTCTCTCCATCAGAGGGTAACATTGAGCAGTTCCTGTAATAGACCTACTGTCGTCCTCCTGATGAGCACAGCTGTGTTCAACAGGAACAGTGTTGGATACAGATGTCACCTCCGGTCTCTTGTCCAGGCTTTGGGTATAAACAACCAACTCCCTTTGCTCCTCATAGAAAGAGGTGTCCCTAAGGAACGAGGGGGACTCTTCCTCTGATGGCAAGCCATCTGCAGGGGAAGGAAAGGGAGGTTTTAAGCTCACCAATAGTGATATAGTGAGAACACAATGTTTGGAACAAGCGCCGTGAGCACAGTAATAAAGTTATAATCTTCTCATGCTCCTGCACAGGGACACTCCACGAGGATGCATTATTTTGCTTAAACTACAGCCTTTTTTAGCTTGTTTACATGTATTGGTTATAAAATTTAACATGTTTGCTGTGATGAGTGAAATAGGTAAGTTTTGTACAATGTCTATATTAAATGTAACCATTAAGAAGTAGGTAAGTGTTCTATGAATGAAATAATATTTGTTTCCCACACTTTTAAAGGTACTTTTTTATGTTTGGTTTTTGACAAACCTCTTTAAAATATCCAGTGAAAAGGGCTCATTACTACTACTAACACTACTCTTACTATCCGTTATGAGGAAAAAGATTGGCCAAATCAGGCCTTATAAACCAGCCAGTCTGGTCACACTGTGGCCTTTTCAACCCGATTAATCCGTCGACTGATTAACCACTATTCATGACCAATACAAAAGTGAGCTCACTTATGTGGATTTGTCCTTAATAAAGGGGTTAATGCTGCTGCTCCAGTGTTTATTTGTGCTCCATTGCATCCCAGTCAGTCAGAGAGCGCAGGGAACAGGAGAGCCATCCCTTGGAACTGGCTCAACGGCAAGTATTAAGGCCCAGCTGAATGGATTCCGACCTCCTCAGACTCCTACACGCCCCGCTCTTATGGGCCCTCCTGCTACTCCTGGTTCTAGACTACCACGCAGGACCCTGGGGCCATCTAGGAGCCTTACTGAGGCCAGTGTTCACACTGAGCCAAGTGAACGCACTGGGAGTACACAAGGTGAGCCAAACAAGGGTTTACATTGTTTTTAGAAGTAGGATGTGTAGCCCCATACAGGCCAATACATAAAGGAACAAAGTATTAGTTTTATACAGGCTGTGTCCTGGGCTCAGGTCATGGTGTTCATTGTGCTTTTTAAGGACACATCTGGGCACGGAAGGGAGGGGCATGTGTTTTAAATGGTGACCCACTTCAAGGCTGTGCTGGGATGTTAATCTCTCCCGGGGCAAATCTTTGTCTGATTTAATACATACACATCTGCCAAGATACAGGAGCTTGGCATCTCTTTTAAAGCTACCAAGAGATTTGTATGAATGAGCAGGGTACCAGTCAAAGCAAATCGTTCTATGTTGCAGCTTTAAATGGTTCTAATGTGAACCATATAATGGTATTTTATTTTCTTACTAGTGTGTTGTATAACGAGAGGGAGCCCTGTTAGACAGTGGGATCTTTAACAGCATGCAAGACTGATTGGCTGAGAAGACCTGTTTTCCAAACTGGGGACCCCCCACCCCAGTGTGGTTGTCATGGCAACGAGTTTCATTCCACTCCAGTTAATGCAGAACACTGCCTGGAGGAAATTGAGCAGACATACATTACAACTGATATCGTCTGAGGTGCAGAAAAGGAGCACTTTCCCTATTTTCCCTAAAAACCAATGGCTGCGTACACAGGACTTCGAAGCTGCACTTGGACTGAATCTCCAGCGCATGTTTTCAACAGCTCATCTTTAATGGCACAGGGCAGTGCAGCATCCAACTGCGATCTCACCCTCTTGACATGCCTGCTCGTTGGATCTTATCGCTTTTGTATCATCCCTTTGTTAGCTGCATTTAATGGAAAAGATAGAAAGCTTTGGAGAAGTAAGTGACACTGGAAGTTGAATCATGACTGCGGTATCCATTGTGAAGTGCTAATTTAAATCTTTGATCAGTTTAGCACAGAGGACATACATATTTGTTTTGTATTGTTTATACATTTCATTTTATGTTTACTGTATTTGGTAAATGTCAAAATGGTCAGATTAACATCATCTTTTATTGATCTCATTCATTTTCTTTTACCAGAATGCTTATATCACTTATATAACTAAAAAAAATGTATTTACCTTGATGCTCTTGAGGTTAGGTAGGTAGGTTTATTTTCACAATATAACACGTTATAACAAGTTGTGCTTGTTATAACAAAGATGGTCTGTTCACATCCTCTTTAGTAGATTGATACTGTATGGCTTTCTTACAAATCACCAGTGGTGACTATTAGGGCTGCAGCTAACAATGATTTTAGTAATCGAGCATTCTACAGATTATTTCATTCAGTTATATGGATTAAATGAAGCATCAATGCAAAGAATTTCTCAATGCTTTTTAGTAATGGAATTAATCGATGATTACATGTGGTCAGTGGTGATTACAGCAGTGCTAAATTGAAAGTACACAGGGAATTTAAATGCCCAGTGAATTTGAAATGACAAAACAATACGATTTTTATTTGAATCTAACCAGCACGTCTCTACTTGTTCTCTACAGTTTCTGGAGGAGCTGCACATAAACCAACCCCATTCAAATCAGTTGTGCTTAAGGCTAGACTCATCGCAACCCCTGGGAAAAACACTGGACTACGTGAGCAGATTTGTACATTTCAGACAATCATTTCAATTATCTTGCTTTTCCTGTACAATAATGCGTCTCTCATTTTATACATTTAGTTTGAAGCCTTGATCTCGAATTTTGATCAGTTAAATCTCCCTTTCTTACCTCCCATTTGTAGACTTAATGTGAGTGAGGGATTTTTACACCTTTTTATCAAATCCTCGCTCTATGATAAGGAAACAGCCTTGATAAATCTGGCTCGGGTTGAAAGTGAATAAACTACAAGAAAGCTATTTTTACTTTCTAATGTTATTAAAATTGTGTGGTAACCGTGTTTTATCAGGTCATTTTGATGTTGATTGAATTTAATGACTTATCTCTTTAAGTTTAATTAAACAGTATGTTTAGGACCTTAGTCCTGACATAAAAGCTACCTGAGGTTGTGGTCAGTTGCCAGTGTTCATACTGCATTATGGGTCAGATTAACTCCAGCCTCGTTTCTCGCCTGGATCTTCTGCTTGTAACAGCTTTGGCCACAGCATGCAAACCTGCTGCTTCCACCAGTAAAGGAGCTTCAAGCTCTACACTCAGTCCACTGACAAGGGCCACTTCTGCCAGGCTCGTTCGTCTAACTCAAAGTGGACATGGTAAGAGTCTTTTCATTGTGTTTTCGGCATAGATGGAGTTCCTAAAGGCTGTAGCCATTAGATTTATTGTCTGTATTACCTGTATTTTCACTTAATGTTTATCTGACTTGTTGTGCTTGATATTTTAAATGCAATTTAAACCATTATATTGTTGCATTTAATGCCCTTAAAATCATGTTTAGTTTTTCACCAGAACGTCCATGTTTTGGTGTCTTGTCTCTCAGTGGAATATTTTCTTATACTCTTTTACATTGTTTCCTCTAAACATAATTACACTAGAGCTGTAATGGGTGCTCTGTTTTATTGGCCTTTTGTTGCTCTCTGCTGCTGACACACGATGTTTGATGCAAATTTTTTGGTTCTTTGTGTGTTTTCCTGTCTTTTACAGAGTTGTTAATAGTCTGGTTGTGCTTAGTTTTGCAGAAGCTAGATGGAAAACATGCCTTTGCTAACATGCTCAGGCAGCACAGTTTTGGATTAAATATGTTTCACAGTCATAACTGAGGACACATTTTCACAGAAAGCTGTGCCAGCCAAGCTGTTTACAGCTCACTAGACAAAACCATGCCATGAGAAGTCTGTCATCTCTTGCCATCCCACTGCTGGTGACACAGGAAAAGAGTAAATGAGAGGAAGAGTGGAGGTCTAACTTAAATTCCCATTGGCTGCAGTTGTGGTGTTTTCTCCTCCCACTCCTTTCTCTACCACCCCACCCCCTCTGCATCCTAGCTCTGCCACAGCACCGCCATCATCATCAAGGTTGGAGATGCTGCTTTGCTTTGCTTTGCAGTGAGAGATCCGTGTGTTTGGGGAATAGCTGACGCCAGGTTTGCCAAGAGGATTAAAGGATTTATCTCGCTTTTTTCTTTTTTTCTTTTTTTTTCCCTTTTGCCCCCATCATGTTTATCAGGCTGTGTCACAAACCACTGGCCAGCCTTTAACCTTCTCTGTATCTTACAGCCTTAATAGCTGGGAATTCAATTTTGAGTTGGGAGACCTGCAATGCTGAGCTGTGTGCCTTCACTTTTTTCAAGGCTGTCTCAGTGGTGCTTTTACTATTACTACTGTTTTTTAATGATTATTTATTTTCTGCCTGTTTGTGCTGCTTTCACCTGAGCCATGATACATTGAGACACACCATGGCATGTGGTTCATAGTCAGCATTAAGCTTCTGCATTTGGACACTTTTTTGTTTTTGTAATTTCTTACTAAAACTGTGGCTGTCTAGCTTTGTGTTTGCGAGATGTTATGGTCTCCAAAGCTCTCCTTGTCGAACATCCACGTGCGTCTGACAGCCAAGGGTTTACTCCGAAACATTCAGCTGCTGTCAGGATGCAGGAAGAACACTGTGGTTTTCCAAGCAGGTCTGTCAGTTATTTCAGTCTTTTATAGTATTTGTACTTAAATTGTTATGGGTTTTTTGGGGGGGATCTCTGTGCTATAATATTTAAGCCAAGCCTATCAGAGTTTGCCTCTCATGTAGACCTGTGCAGTTTCTGAAATCTATTTTTAGGAGGGCTGTGTTTACTAGCCGTCAAAGCAGGAGGTTCATCTTACATTTACCTACCTTGGTCACCAGAAGTGTATCAGACTTTCTTAGTGTTTGAATCTTGAATTCAGGAACAATTTTACTTAAACTAGGATCATAACTATTTCCTTTTTAAAGTCATATTAACATTTGTATTATTGTTGAGGCTTTTTTATACGAGTGTGTGTCAAAATGCACTCTCTCGCTCACTGGGACACCCAGTACTCCTGTTTCACCCTAAGATGTACCAAGGTTATTTTGGTTCTTGGTCTCTAGGTTGAACCCTGGGAACCTTGTTGTGATTGTTAAACAGGACTGTGGGAACACAGCAGCTTCCTACGGTTCCCACATTATTTAAAGCATTCATCTTCGGTTTTTGAAAGGTTATGACCAAATATGGAGCTCAGACAGATTATTTCTTATTTGAACACAGCAAAGAATAGCTAATTTACTTTAAAACCAGTCGTTTTGGTACGGACAAAATGTCCCATGCATCAAATGGTTTAAACACATTTACTTATTTATTCATTTATTTATTTTAGACGAGTGTCCAGTGAATGTTACACTGAGAATTATTGTCTGGTTTTGTGTCAACCAAGCACTATAACAAGTGCCTGATTGTGAGGGGTCTCAGCACCCATCATGCTTTGTGCTATGGTGTGATATCTCCTTCCAGTTAGCAGAGTGCTATGCAGTGGAGTCACTAAATCACTCAGTATTTGGTTTAAGTGTGCTAGTTGAAATGGTACAAAATTATTTTGAGCCAGGGAAGAAGCATTAAATAAAGCGGGCAACATGTGTCATCAACTCTGATCAGTCAGTTGGATGGAAATAGCTGCAGGTCCTCTGTTGCCATGGAGCAGCAGTCAAATGGAGAGACGACCTATGTGCTTATATAAAGTCAAATTTAAATGAGAGTGCAGATTTGTGTGTGTATATGGAAAGGAAAAGCCACATGACAGTTAAAAATAAGTAAATACATGATTTCATTTTTGTAGCCTTATAATTAGACTGAATTATCATTTAATGACATTTAGGATTTGAATCTCTGAATTGCTGCCCACATCTCAGAGATCTGGACTGGCACACGTCACCCTCTTAAGACCATTTTGTTTTAAAAGCTGACTTGTTGACTTCAGCAGAAACTGTTGCATAATGTCCGCTTATTGTCTTGGAAAGAAGCACAAGATAGCTGGGGTAAAAGAGAAATAAACACACATTTCATTCCACCAGTTTCTCTTTATATGGATATGTTAAAAGTGGCATCTGCTAACATGGTTATGATCCCTTTTTTTTTTTTTTTTTTTTTTTTTTTTTTTTTTTTTTTTTTTTTTTTTTTTTCTG
>NC_060168.1:9054158-9065764 GCF_021292245.1 Micropterus dolomieu | reverse complement strand
TTCTTACTTGGTTTTTTTCCTTTTTTTTTTTTTTTTTTTTTTTTTTTTTTTTTTTTTTTTTTTTCAAATTGTCCCAGGAGGGCAAACAATAACTATAGCAATAACTACATTAACAAGTAAAAAATAACAATTACATGGTATTACATGAAGGACAAGAGGTTCACTTGCTACTTACTAACAAGTACTTATAACATGTTTGTTATAGCATCACATAGATAATTGTGAGATTTCTACACTTTGAAGTGCAGTAGCTTGAGTCTGTGATGGAGCTTGGCTTTATTCTGTATGCAGGAATGTTTCTGGTACATATTGGCCGTGATCCAACCTGAGATGGTGTGTATTTTTGCTCTCAGCACAACCAGCAGGGGGCATCCTAATTTAAAGAAACACGTTTAAATTTAGGGAACTCTATGATCATCAATATGATTAAAAGCTGAGCAGCACAGCACTGTTGGTTTTGATATGTATCAGAAGAAGATTTTCTTTCAAAGTATATGTAAAATGAAAGCATTAGAGGCAACAGAACTCTGAAATTCACTTAAATGATAGTAAGGCGTATGCCTTGTTTTGTCAGTTATACCATTCATCCAGGTGGAGTCTGATGTTAATACTTTGTTTATCTTATATGCTGAGCTGTTTACTTCTGTGAAACAGAAAGGCCACTGACAAACTAGTTTTGAGGTAAACTATGCATACGAAGCTGTGTAAACTCACCTCAGTCAGTGGCATTTATGCAGTATGTAATTATTCAGATGATATTGATCTGTTTTTACATAGAAGGTTTACGTTTTATTTCCTTGACTACACCTTTTGTGTCTGTACCTTCTTCCTGTTCCTCTTAGACTGTCACAACAGTGTCACCTCTGTTGGCCTGGCCAGCATCACTTCCTCTTGTTAGACTGAATTCCCTTTCTGCACTACCAGTTGAAGGGAGCACACTAGGGTGGATTGAACTACACTAGCTTCAAAGTAAATGTATCTTTGGTTTTACTGTTTCTAATTCACATACAGCTATATCAATATTAGTTTTTTGCTTATTAATCTGCTCCAATGGCTGCCATCCAAAGCAGCAGACAGATCTGAGTGAGAATGCCCACTAGCCGCTAGTGGTACAGCATATTCCACTCACTGGTATTCCCGATATGTCTCAACATATCCTCACTGCTATGTTACGTAACACTCACTGCAGTCTCCTCATAAACAAACTGTACTTTCAGGAAAACAATTTTTACACAGGTGTTCAATATCAAAGATAAGTCCTTTTTCCCATCTTCTCTGTAACACTCAGTGGTAATGAGTGTGTCAGTTTGGTGTTCCTCGTTTCTGATGTTTTATTATTATTCATTAGTAGTACTGACGGTAGCTATTTTGTGGGGGTGATGTATTTCTAAAGCTGATGTAAATCAAAACTGCAGTAGCAAAGCCTTGCTAAAATAGGTTGTCCTTGGTGACCAGTGTCTGCAGAGCACTAGATTGAATTAGGATATGGAAAACTAATTGCTTTCAGAGGGTCCGTCTTTATGTCTGTGTCGTCGGAGGAGCAGCACTGGGAATCATCAGACTGACTGGACAGAACAGTTCTGGACTGCAGAATCTGCTGCATCTGTGACCCTGACGGGATTGTATAGGGTGGGTGGTACTGCTGTCAGAGCAGCTGCAGCGGTTATGGAGGGGGGTATGATGATGATCAATGTTGTCACGACACTCAACACATGTTCTCTCACAGTGGACAAGAACAAACCAAAGGCCAGCTCCCGCCAGCAACACCCGAAGCAGCAAGCATGCCAACAAAACCAGAGTAATGGACCTCCAGATGTGGTACCAGCGAGAGTCACCGAGGGCGGGACAAAGGACCAGAGCATCCAGCAGCTCAGAGGACTCCTGGCAGCTAGTAACTGCAGATTTGAGGCTGTCGCCATTGTCTTGCAGCAAACTTTGGCTGAGGTATGAACATTTTTGCTCATGTAATTTTTTTTAAATGTAATATATGAACAAAATGGGATTCTTTAAATTCTTAGATAACAATAGTATGAATTTGTCAGTAGTCACGACACCTGAAGATCACTGGCTGAGTTCAGTTTGTGATTGTTGGTGTTTAATACGGCTTGAATTACAGTGTGGCTAATATTACCATGTGTAAAGAGGGTCTCGCAATAAAGGCAATAGTTGAATTTGCAAATAAAGTTATCTATATATAAGAGAGCTATCTTTACCTTAGTTTTTGCTTTAACATGCAGATTAAAAACGACCATAATCTTAAATCTCAGAATTGCCAACAGAGTTAAAATGTCTAGAATAAACACACTCTTGATCTCAGATTATTTTAAAATATCCCCTTGTAATTATTGAATTTACAACACACAAAGTCTGAATTTATTTTATGATTCCTTTGATCATCCTTGGATTATGACTACAAGTGTTACAACATCAAATCCTGTGTTGATACAAAGCAAATGGCCAAATGGCATTTCTATTTACAGCAACAGCATGTGTAGTTGGGGGTATGAGGGGCTAGACACAGACATGCTTGAAAGCTGTCTAACACAAAACAGCCCTGGCGTCGGCGTCGTCTCCTCCTCCTCCACCGGACAACTGAAGCAATCCTGAATCAAAGGGAAATTCTGCTCCACTGAACTCATTGTGGCTACTATCAAAAAGCCCACCTCGAGTCTTTCAGTTGTACCGACACGTGCCTTTCATATTCATAGGTTATTTAGGTAGACAAGCAGGAGAGACTTTTAAAATATGGATGTTAAAGCTTGCCGTTTGTTTTGGAGCTGTTTTAATAGTGGTGCCATGTGATTGGCTTCCAGGAACTGTATTCCCCCGAGGATTATTCTTCCCACAGTGCACTACAAACAGGCTTATCCTAACTGCTACCCGACCCCAGCCATCATTTAGTTGTTGCCCACGCAAAATTATGATGTGATGTTTTGACTCTATTAAGTATATCTAAATCAGATGCCATACAAGTGATATGAGGGAATTATTAAATTAAATTGGCCAAATGTAGTTAGTAAAGCTGTATATCTACATTTTCATGTAAACCTAGAGGAAACAAATCAGAACCTGTTACCCTGTTTGAGTACATAAAATGTCTCAAGCTATTTCAGTCCCTGTGGTTATCTTTAGAAGTGTCCCTGTCAAATAGTTTCACACTTTATGTGTTGAATGTACCCTCCAAATATAAATTGATTTAAGAAATAAAATGATATTTAGTGGCTCCCGTGAAATTGTATGACCCTGTCTTGATTTCATAGAATTACACCACTCAACCTTTCATGCATACAGGACTTCAGTGTGGAGATGTCTGGCAAGTGACTCTGTCTTTTTTAATTTATAAAATTTTTGTAATTTTTCATCATAATTTTAATTTACAGATCGATTGAGTGAGAAACCACAAAACACTACACTTGTATGTATATAAAAAATACTTAATCTGGTTCAGTGCTGTTATTTAAAAACGGTGATTGTTAGTCTGATGAGGGGATTCATGGCAGGTTCTATATTGTTTTGGTTGAGTCGTCATCTTTTTTACTTTCTTACTTTTTGTAAGTTCATGTCAGTTTGTTTCATGTCATTGTCAGGTGATGCCTGATTCAGTGGTACCAGGGGTAGACATCAGGTCATTTGCATCATCATTTGCCACCTGTAGAGGCCGCAGGGAACTTTCCATCATTGGACCTTATCTGAGATTGTGGCCACGCCACTGACTCATCAGCACAGGGTTTGGAGGCCAAATCCATTAAATGCACATGTATGAGGTGGTAAAAATAACCTGCATGGAACACATAAATCTTTATTCATTTTAGCGTCCCTGTACTGCAGAGACCGTAGACTTAAAGGGCACCAGGGTGGTGCAAAGGACAACACCACAGCAGTGACCCTATTTCAAACCCTACTTTAGCTGCGTTGCTTCCAGATTAGCGGAGGTCCATTACAAAATTTAGCTGTGTTTGTGGGTGAGGGATTGTATACTGCTGTAGTGACTCCTTCTGGTTAGTCAAGGGACTTGTGTAGATGGGTGGGTTCTGGTGTGAATCTCTGTGTTCCTGGTTGCTGCCATGTGAAAAGAAACAGCTGATGACTCAATCAGTGTGTTCCAAAGGTCTTAACAAACTGTGTTTTAAGTATGAAATTCCTTGAACCTGTTTTTATTTGAAAGTGTGTGATGAGATTGTACTGAGGAGGAAAGGAAAACAAGGGGATGTTTGTTGACGAGAATTTAATACTTGTGAAAGTGCATGTGCACTTGAGCTCTACTTCAGAAAATTAAACCACTGCTTCTCACAGTGGTAAAACAGAAAGTCACTCATGCATTTATTTCCTTCGGCCTAGATTGTAGCAACTCTCTTTACTTCTGCCTCGCTCCACCAGAGTTTGACACCAGACAGATCCCTTGTGGCAGCGCTCTGGATAGCTGCAGTTGTGACAGAGTTCATATCAGTCCAATTTTAGCCTCAGTGAGCTCCAGTGAGTACTGTTCTCTCTTAATTTCTGCTGCCAGCTGCACTGCCCCCTGATCAAAAAGTTGGAAATATAGGTATTCTGATTATGCAGTCAAGTGTTTTAAGTTATTTTGACATTTGCTCCTCAGGTATTTAGGTGCCTTCTGCCTGTTGTTACCTGAGCACACATTCCAGGCATTAGAAAGCCAGTAGTAATTTAGTTTTTGAGAATGGTGTGGAGTATTGACTGATGGATATATAGTACCATCATACAGCACTGGAGAAAAATATTTTTTGTTATTAGATGCTGGCCCTTGTGTTGTAACAGCTGGTATGTAAGGCACAGTGTTTGATCTGTCGTCACTGAGGTTTGACTCATATCCATCTGTTTGGGTGGCAGAGTTGTGAAACTGATTACATCAACAAATATTAAAAACACAACGTGTTTGTTCCTCTCTGATAGAAAAGCAGTTGTCTCACTGACTCAACTTCAACTACAGCATGCTTATTTGCTGGAACTAATGAGTCTAGTGGACACTTAATACCTACAGTATCTAACACACAGAACTTGCAGTTGATATGAAAACATCAATTCAGTGCACAAAAATAACAGATTTGCATATGCAGTGTATGATTGGATCAGTCTGTGTGCGTGTAGTGTTCAGTGGAATCCGGTGGCCATCCATCAGACCAAGAATAGGAGGCAGGATCTTACCATCATAGTGTGAGAATGTCCCAGTTGTTAACTTGATATGGTTATGAACTGCAGCCAGACACTAAGCAAGGACTGTTTCTTATCATCTGTTTGGATGTGATGTGTAAGCACTGGGCCTGGTGTAACATACCTTCTTACAAAGACACAAATTTCATTTCAATGTAGCAATGCAAGCATATTCGAAAATAACCAGAAAAATGATTTACAATTTTGCTTTACTTCACTTGCTTTCTGATATTTCCCAAAAATTCCAGGAAATTGTAACCTGATGTGAAGCAATTAGTCATTGATCTTAGTCTTGCATTAAGTGTTATTCTACACCTGACGTGGTATCATATTGATATACACTGGGGACATGTCTAGTCTTTGCACCCAGCTAAGCGTTCCAGTAACAACACGTGGGCTTTACCAACTTAGAAAGTGGACCAAGTTAAAACACAGCTAAACAATAGGGGTCTGTTATTAAAACTTTTTATTTAATTTTTTTTTAGCAGTTATTTATGTAAAAAAATGGATAATTACACACATTCATTTAGAGCATGTTGACTTGATCTCAGTTATGATTCAGTTTCCTTCACAGCCCTGCTTCAGTGACAGTTACTGGTTAAGATGTGCTGTTTCTAATGCAGTCTGCGGATCGTCTTATATTCTATACATTGACTGTAAAGATCTGTGCTCACACAGAAGCTCGAAATGTGATCTGTCTTAGCATTATATCATCTTGTAGTGGAGAGATTGTACCCATGAAGCCTGTAGCTGCACAGCAGAGTGTAAGGTAATGGTGCAGAGGGGTGAGGGGATGATTTAATGTAGGTTTGGATGAGTAGTGGGGGGATGGTAGTAATGAAACCTTTCCATGGATCCCCAGGGAAGGTCACAGCACAGCACTAGTCCTGCTCCATCAGTCTGATCTCAGGCAGCTCTGTACAATTTATCTGTTTGCTCCACTCTGGCTGCCTTTTAGTGTCGTCTTAAAGTGACCTCACCTCACTGGTGAGGAGGCTGTTCTTATGCACACTGTAGCCTGCCCCTTCTCTTTTTTTTAGGTGTAATACGGTAATGCACTCTGCAGTCACTCACCACAGCCAGTGAAGCGGCTTTTTCAGTCCTGCCTCAGATGTAGTCAGAGCAGTCTGGGTTGCGGTGTGAGGTGGTGGTGCGTCCACCTGGACCACTGTTTGTCCTGGAGTACTGGATCTCCATAGCTGGGGGGGGGGGTGCTCTCCGGCACCCAATCCTCAGGCTGAGGGTGGATCATGGGCTGTTCAGGCAGCAGAGCGTGCCTTAGTGCTCCCTGCGCTGCAGAGAGGGTAACTGGCTTCTACATTGTTCTACTCTGCAGTGACGAATAGATGCATATCTGGAGTCTAGCAGGATAGGGTGGACTGTATTTTGCTTTTGTGAACTGATGAGTGAAGTGATGTTTGGCTTGTCTTACAGGGCATTTATGTCTTAGGTTTGTAATTGAATTATACAGGCTGTGTAATGTTCTGTTTAGTGTGTCAGGTTGTTTATGTAAATCAGGGTAGTAAGTGAGAGGTAAACAGTTTTTGGTTCAACTATGCGTCAGTTTGAAGTCTAGAGGAGCACTGCAGCAGCAGTGCAGCCTCCTCTTTACTGCAAAACTGAGTCAGAAAGGGAGAAGTATAGGCTGACAAGAGGCATGTGCTAAGACTGAAAACATGTGTTGAATGTCAGGTTCCTTAATCCCCTCCCCCTATCCCTGCTAATGTATTTGTCTTAGTTAACCGCAGCTGGGCTGGTTAATGTATTTACATTTGGCAAACAGAATATCCTGGCAAGGAGGGAAAACTGTATTCATTAGATGGTAATGTGTCAGGGTGTTGCCCTGACAGAATTTTCCTTAGTTAGTAAGTAAGTAGTTACATTAATTAGTGAATAACCTCTCAAATTCAGAATGTTGGCTTTGCTCATTTGTGATCGTGACTGTGAGGATTTAGGAGGATCTGAAAATACTATATATAAGTAACATTTCACTTGACATCTGAATGAGCAGGTGCATGACTGTTTATATTTTCTTCCTCTGCAGCGTGATGAAGCCACAAGGCAGCGCAGGGAGCTGTCCCAGGAGCTTGTCGACCTCCGCGGAAAGCTGGGTGAGTTAGGTCACCTTGGTGGGTCACACACCAGCAGTGATTAAAGTTGCTATCACCAAAGTACACACTTCTGGTTCTGGGGGACTCCTTTCTGATGTGTTTTAGGCTTTTTGATTGTTGAGTTAACATGAGAAGTCAGGACACATTTTGGATCATGTTTGTATAGATAATGAGGACAGTATGGTTTTCTTATGTTGACTGTTTTTTATTTGTGTTTTTTTTTATCATGAGTATTTAGTTGTTTACTTTGTTCACTTACGTTATTGCTATCTAATGCAGTTATTGATCTGAGTCATTGGTGCTTACATTTATAGCATATGTTAGGCATTATTCTACATTTATTACTTGAGTCATTACACTGCACACTTTCCACCGATGTGGATCAGTTTTTTTTATAACAAATATTTTATTATATTATAATAATATATGTCAATGCTGTACCTTGAAGTGGTTTGACAGAAGCGGTGTGTCAAATAGTTTGGCAAATTAAATATTACATTTATTTGCTTTTACCCACCACATACATATCCCCTGTAGTTCCTCCTCCACTTGTGTTGTCCTCAGATGTCTGCTTGTCAAGGGGGGGTGTGTGTGTGTGTGCTTTGGAGAATTGGCTGACAACACTCTACTCAGCAAAGTGTGGCAGGCGGACCTCTCACCCCACAAGATGTGCTCCCAGTGGTGGAATGCCACACCACCTGAGGGCTTGGGGACAGTGACCCATGTTTAATGTCTTGCCTAAGTGCTGTCACACAGAATAGCCTTGCGCGTACACGCTGAAACACGTGTTCACACACCAGCTTTCATCTCTCTTACTTAAGGCAGCAATAGTGTTGTGGCTCCTCCCCTCCCTCACAGCCTCGGGACTTCCACATGACTGCTCTTATATGCTGAGCGCTGTTTCGTCTGCGCTTTAACACATTCTTCAGGTCCGGGGGTCTGTGAGACCTACACTGACCTCAGATGGACCTTTTGTATTATTATATGTAGTAAAAGATGTTTGGAAGTCCAGAGGCATTCTTAAGTCCGCTTTTAGTTAATGTCCTCCTCAGACTGTGTCCCTCCCTGCTTCCACAGTGATCTCACTCCTCGTACAGCAATAAATTGGTCTTGCACTACAGCCAAACTTGTGATACAGCCACACCCCGTTTGTCATCATTCCTCACACGTAAAATTACATCTAATAGGGAAATGCCATATTCAGCATCTGCATTACCTGTGACACTTCCAAACCCAATTATCCTGCTGACTCTAGTATTCACTAGACCCTCCTCTCCCATATGAGCCTTGAGGTGTTCTTGTGGGCTGGATTTCAACTAGAAAGTGGCTCATATGGCCAGATATCTGTTACACATGGTTGCAGTGTGCTGGGCTCCATTTGTTGAGCTGTACATGCCAAAGCCTGATAGATAGTCCCTGTGTTAGCTTGGCCTCTGTTCCTGGATCTGCTGCCGTTATTCCACTCTTGGTAAGGTGAATCTTCATGCACTACAGTGTTTTTCTCATACTGTAGCTCAGTATTTAGCTGGGCAAAAATAGGAACACACATTGTGATTAATAAGATTTTAGACTATTTTTCTGTGACACAGTTATTCAGCAGGACTTAAATTGCAACACTCAATACAGATTAGTGTGAACCATTTAAGACCGCATGTGTCCCTGGTGACTAACAGGGGGGATCTTCATATGATGCTAAAAAGAGCCTTTCATGAGTCCCTTTTGGTAACAGTGATAACATTATACTGTGGTCACCAAATCTGTCTTTTAGAATGGGATATCAAGTTGTAAGATGACTTTTATTAGGGAATAGTACATGTACCTCTATTGTGCCCTGATGGTTTGTGAGAGAAGTGAATAGGAAAATGTACCTGACGCATGTTGTAGTGCAGCAGAGCAACTGGGTTATGTTATTTTATGCTTACTGTTGAAGTTATACATAGTTTCAAGTTCTAGTTGTGGTTTGTCATACCTCATGTTCAAGACCAAACCTCTGAAAGAAAATCACATGCTTAACATGTCCACCAGCAGTGTGACTTTACTGGTGAATTGGAAGTTCACATCCATCGGCAATGCCAACTGCTCGTTATCGAGCATGTTTGTGCACAAGCACTTTAAACTGGAGACAGGTTATGGAGTTGGTCACTGTCACCCACTCCAGAGCAGATATAAACACTTGGCGATGGAAACAGTTGGGAAATAGTGAGAGTGGTTTACAGAACAAAAAACAAAAGCCACCAATTGCACAAACCTAAAAATGGCAATTTACCAGCTGTCAAAGGACAGACGAGTCTGAGTTAGGAAATCTGTTACCTATGTTACTAATTTGTAGATATTTTGAAAGAGTTTGGAGACTTGTTACCGTATCTTCATCTGCCTATAAATAACTACAGTGTAGTTGGCAAATGCATTCAAGTGCAAGAGGAACCTCCCCTTGAAAGTCAGTTTTTCCATTCCTTTTTGGAGCACATTTAGTGTCTCACATTTAAATCAAGGAGAACTTTGCTAAATGTCGCTCCTCAGTGGACACATCTTTCTTACACAAGCAGTCACTAATACAAATTTTACTATGTAATATTCATTAAAATAGGGCAGTCTACTGTACATACTACAGTCACAGAACATCCTGCAAATGTCCTGTCACGTAAATTGTAGCTTTCTGTATTTATTTCCAGTTTGCTCCGTCCATTCATCTGAACTTCTGGAGAAGGAGAAGGATGAGTTGCGTGTTGCTTTGGAGGAAGCACTGCAGAAACTGCAGGAGCAGCACCAGAAGGACCTGACCGAGCTGGAGCAGAGACTACAGGCCTTCTACCAGGCTGAGTGGGACAAGGTCCACCTGACATACCAGGAGGAGGCTGACAAATGCAAGACACTCATGCAAAAGCAGGTTTGTCCCTATGCATCCTTTTTATTATTATTAATGCAGGAAGATTTACTATTCATAGTTTTCACGTAATGTCACATTCCAAGGAAAACGCTCCCTGGGAGGGCAAAAAAGACGTTATTTTCCACTGCCTACCAACCAATAAGCAAGTGATACACTGTTATTTTGAGTTTGTTACTTTTGCGTTGCCAAAATGCTGGATGGTTGTTGTGCTTTCGGATGCACTAATCGAGGAGAGAAGCCTGGGCTGTGTTAGGTGAGGGATTCCCCATAAAGTAAATGTAAACATACCGCAGTCCAGTGGTATGGCTCAGACACCTGTGGAGGGTGTTGTGTTCTTTGTCAATATTCTGCCATTGTACTTGATGCCATCATTTTCTAAATGTCAGTGTTTATTTGAATTTATCTGAGCTTCAGGAGAAAATAACTATAAAACATCTTGTAACTCAGTTCTTAGTAATGCCTTAAGACCATTGATTGTGTTAAAATGAAATCTCTCCTGTGCTCTTTTTAAAGATGGGAGAGCTTGAAGCCAATCATGAAGCCATAAAGCTGGAACTAGAGAGCAAGCATGCAGAGCAGCTGCAGTGTGTGAAACAGCAGTATGAAATGTCACTCGAAGGTGAGTGAACAGTCCTGGATCAAATTATTGAAACGACATCTTTTCTCTGAAGCTGCATTATGTGAGCTGATTTGAAAATGACTCGAGTTGAGAAAGTGTATTTTTAACGTTTGATATTCCACCTCAGTTAATAAATGCATGAATTGTTTTGATTGCATCATAACATGAAATTGTTGTCAGCCTTGACTTTTTTTGTACAGTTTTTCTGAAATATGTCTGATGCCATAACACCTGTAAACTCTTTAGAGCTCCGGCAAGTCCACAATCAGGAGCGGCAGGCTTTGGACAAAACTTTGAAAGACGCAGAAGCCGCTCTATCTGTAAGCGTAACTATTTTCCCCCCTTTTATCAAAGAAATTCACACAATAGCATGTCATGACATTGGGATAACTTATGGATTGGTGAACTAGTGTGTATAAACTTCACTCAGTGACTTTCTTGTGCTGTGTACATCCACAGGGACAGATTGAAGAGCTGACTGTGGAGAACAATGCCCTCATTGAGAAGCTAACTGCAGAGGAGAACAGGAGGAAAGAGCTGGCCGAAAAGAGTCAGGTACTCGTATCTGTGTGCTTATTATAGCAGAGCTCCACTTTAGAAGCATCTCATGACTGCAATGCTGCTCGCCTCTAAGCACAAAAGGTCGGGAAGCTAATGATTACCAGAAAGAAAAATTACCAACAGAAAAGAAAATCAATGCACGTTTTCTTGAAGACCTCAGTTTTAAGAGTTGTCTACCAGGTCAATTAACCATTAACCATCCTTTACTATGTGAAACGGTGTAAACAGTAACTCTAATACATCTTTGTGTCAGCTATAG
>NC_060168.1:9009621-9054058 GCF_021292245.1 Micropterus dolomieu | reverse complement strand
CAGTCCAGTGGTATGGCTCAGACACCTGTGGAGGGTGTTGTGTTCTTTGTCAATATTCTGCCATTGTACTTGATGCCATCATTTTCTAAATGTCAGTGTTTATTTGAATTTATCTGAGCTTCAGGAGAAAATAACTATAAAACATCTTGTAACTCAGTTCTTAGTAATGCCTTAAGACCATTGATTGTGTTAAAATGAAATCTCTCCTGTGCTCTTTTTAAAGATGGGAGAGCTTGAAGCCAATCATGAAGCCATAAAGCTGGAACTAGAGAGCAAGCATGCAGAGCAGCTGCAGTGTGTGAAACAGCAGTATGAAATGTCACTCGAAGGTGAGTGAACAGTCCTGGATCAAATTATTGAAACGACATCTTTTCTCTGAAGCTGCATTATGTGAGCTGATTTGAAAATGACTCGAGTTGAGAAAGTGTATTTTTAACGTTTGATATTCCACCTCAGTTAATAAATGCATGAATTGTTTTGATTGCATCATAACATGAAATTGTTGTCAGCCTTGACTTTTTTTGTACAGTTTTTCTGAAATATGTCTGATGCCATAACACCTGTAAACTCTTTAGAGCTCCGGCAAGTCCACAATCAGGAGCGGCAGGCTTTGGACAAAACTTTGAAAGACGCAGAAGCCGCTCTATCTGTAAGCGTAACTATTTTCCCCCCTTTTATCAAAGAAATTCACACAATAGCATGTCATGACATTGGGATAACTTATGGATTGGTGAACTAGTGTGTATAAACTTCACTCAGTGACTTTCTTGTGCTGTGTACATCCACAGGGACAGATTGAAGAGCTGACTGTGGAGAACAATGCCCTCATTGAGAAGCTAACTGCAGAGGAGAACAGGAGGAAAGAGCTGGCCGAAAAGAGTCAGGTACTCGTATCTGTGTGCTTATTATAGCAGAGCTCCACTTTAGAAGCATCTCATGACTGCAATGCTGCTCGCCTCTAAGCACAAAAGGTCGGGAAGCTAATGATTACCAGAAAGAAAAATTACCAACAGAAAAGAAAATCAATGCACGTTTTCTTGAAGACCTCAGTTTTAAGAGTTGTCTACCAGGTCAATTAACCATTAACCATCCTTTACTATGTGAAACGGTGTAAACAGTAACTCTAATACATCTTTGTGTCAGCTATAGTACCACCCTCTATCTCTGCACAGTGTAGCTTTTAATTTTCGCAGAGTGCTAGCTGTTGTACAGTGACACTGCCACTCCTCATCAGTGTTAAGTGGCTGCCACATGTACTCAGTATTCAGCCCTGGCACAGTAGAGCAATTAAGGTAACTACCTCACATTAACCTGCCATTAATGGAAAAATAATAGTAACAGCTCAAAATTACTTATTCACTGTGTGTAGTTTAAATACTACCTTCATATACAGCGCATGTTTGTCATTTTTATGTAATTAAAAGACACCCAAACACTCGCAATTACTATTTGTAAAAGTGATGCACGGCGCCCTCTGTTGCGTGGTCCTGGATGTATGGCTGTGGTCATTTTTGAAGTCTTTAACAGTCCCTTAACATCTTGGCACTATGTATTTGTCCATGCAGAAGGACTCCCACACCCTCTATCTGGAGCAGGAGCTGGAAAGCCTCAAAGTGGTGCTGGATATCAAAAACAAACAGCTCCACCAGCAGGAAAAGAAGCTGATGGAGATCGACAAACTGGTGAGACCTGAAGCAGATGAAAATGATTGCTGGGCATCAAGACAACCAACGCTACTGACTCACTCAAATATTCTGGGTCGTTTTTCTTTCTTTCCAGAAAGAGAAAAATGTGAAGTTGGATGAGAGCCTTCAGAAGGTCCAGCAGGAGAATGAGGACCTCAAAGCCCGCATGGATAGACATGCTGCACTGTCAAGGTAAGAGGTCGACATATAAACTAGTATGCGCTGATGGAAACCAGACTTTGAAGCATCCGTCTCAGTTCAGACGCCTTATGACTTGAAACTGCATCAATTAAGTGCACGCTCCTCTGTGCCACACACCTTCATTATTTTCCAAAAAGTGTTCATCAATGAGCCACACCTTTGGCATGCTCCTTCCTTACAATTACTATGGACACGGTCATTTATTCTGACTCAATCCCATATACTCCATTTATATCTTCCATGGCTGAAAATAACCCCCAAAAATACACTGCTTACTCCAATTTGAGTAATGTTTGCTAAAAACTACCATTAGTCAAAAACTACAGTGTCCAGCTGTTAATTTCTGAGCCTTTAAAAAATTAAAGTAAAACTATATAACTGTGACCTTTTTTTTGTTTGTCTTTAAGAATTACATCTTCAAGAGGAAGCAGTGGGTTTAAAACAGATTAATGTATTTTTGATTTGGATTTTTCATGTGATTTGTTGACAATAAACTGAATATCACCCGTCTTGGCTTTTTTTTTTTTTTTTTTTTTTTTAGGCTTTCCAAATCAACCTCTTTAAACATCATTACAATTCAGATCTTTATTTATTCAGTATGCTTAATTTCATGTAAGTCGATATATACTGTAGGTGAGCGTTTCAGTTGACTACATTTCTAACTTGCCTGTTGTGCTGATGCATTACAGACAGCTGTCGACAGAGCAAGCAGTGCTGCAGGAATCCCTTCACAAGGAGTCGAAGGTAAACAAGCGTTTGTCAATGGAGAACGAGGAGCTGCTGTGGAAGCTCCACAACGGAGACCTGAGTAGCCCCCGCAAGGTGTCCCCCACCTCCACCTCCCCCTCCCACTCCTTCAGCTTCCAATCACCTCGCAGCTCCGGCCTGTTCTCCAGCTCTCCTGTGTCACCCAGATAACGATGGGCCCACGCTTCAAGGAAGCAGACCCTCTCGTTTGAGTTATCCCCCTGGAATAAAGAGCCATGTTTGTTTCCTTTTTACTTAGCAGCAGCCCGACAATGGCTCCTTTAGGATTGGATGAACTATTTGTACAGTGATGCTACAGACTGTAAAAAAAAAAAAAAAAAAAAAAAAACTAATAAGTTGCACAGAAGCACTTAATAAGCAAGGACACCTTGTTTTTTGCCTGTCACACCTGATAATATGGACGGGGGGAAAGGAAATCTCAGGACTTCTATGTAATTATACACTATTTTTTGTCTTTTACTTGTTGGCAGAGGCTTGTCTTTCCTGAAGCTCAACACATACAGAACATGCAGTAAAAAATACACCCATGCAGGCGTTATGACAACACATGTGCAACCCTGCTGTGTGAGAGGTCGGCAATAGAAAGTCTGAATTCGAAATATCAAATACATGGAATTGTTTCTGTTGGATTCCTGCACCATTTCTCACAGCTGACAGTCACATTGTCATATTACCAACATCCCACTGCTAGTGAGCACAGCAGGGGGTGTACAAGTCTCAATCAGTTTCTTTGAGATTATGTTTTTTGTTTTTAAGTTTGGGGTTTTTTACATTTAGGTTGGTAGGTTTAGGTTTCATTCATTCTGGCCTAAAACACGTTTTGTTTTTCATGAGTCTTTGTTTCTTTGACCATGGGACCAATCCACGTCTTTGTGCATGTGTTGGAGTCTTGTTAATCATCACCCTGAACACTCCTAATGCTTTAAAGTCAGGGTCTTTGCAAAGAGATATCCAGAATTAGCTTTACTTGTACATGTCTGAGACAGTGCCTCTTAGAAATGTATCAAAGAGTATTTTGTGTGGAATTGGTATTATTGGTGTGTTGACCCTCTTTAAATATGCAATTAATAATAAAGTATTGTGTTAAACCTGGTATATCAAGGTCAAGCTTTATAACTGTGTGATCTCCGCATGTTGACTTACAGCAGATGATGCTTATGGTTACCTAAGGGCTATATTACAGCAATTCAGTTTTTCCTGGGGCTGGAAAACTTGAACTCAGCAGGTATCAGTCCAGCCTTGTGACTGTTGTGTCTTCTAAACCACAAACATTCATATTGTAAGCTAAATTATATTCCAGAACCATAACAGCGTCTATTGAGCAAAGTGGAAACTGCAGCAAGTGTTAGATTGGGCCAAAATGAGTTCTGGGCCTGCAGATCACATTCCACATACGGAGTGCATTAGGACGTCAGCCTGGCACACAGCCCCACTTTAAACCTGATTCTCCGATTCACAACATGCTACGAAGCCAGATCAAGCCTCTGATGGCTCTCTTTCCCAGCATCATTATTTAATTTAAATGTAGCATAAAAGCTAACTAGGATTAGTCACTGATGTTTGATTAGGTGTCCAAAGCAACAGAGTGCCTGTCCAATCTGTGACTCCACTACTCAGAGCTTTTGTTTATTTTCCATCCATCGTCAACCACTTATCCTGCGTACAGGGTTGTGGGGGACTGGAGCCAATCCCAGCTGACATCAGGCGCAAGGCAGGGTACACCCTGGACAGGTCGCCAGTCCATCGCAGGGCCACACATAGACAAACCTAAGGACAATTTAGGGTCAACCTAGGCCGCATGTCTTTGGGCGGTGGTAGGAAGCCGGAGAGAACCCACACAGACACGGGGAGAACATGCAAACTCCACACAGAAAGGCCTCAGTGCTAACCACTGCACCACCGTGCCGCCCTTATTTATTTTTAAATTAACATTTATTTCAAAATTAAAATCCCTATTTGATCAATGCAGTACTTGCCTTTTGGTATCTATCCTGTAATTTAGCAGATTTAAGGATCTAGATTAAACTCTCTCTACTGTAATATTATGAAGTGTTATCAAATGTTCACAGAGATGTTCCGAAGATTTAAGGTCTCTGGGAAAGCCCCTCAGGTCAGCATTCCTTGCTCTTCTTGGGATAGTCTGGATTTGTGTTTGGACTCATTGTCCTGCTGCTAAATGAATCCTCCGCACAGCTTTAATCCAGAGGAAGTGTTATGCCTCTGCACAATTAGAGCTTCTTTTTGAATTGAAAAAAGTATGTGAAACCTCCCAAATACTTTTGCTGTGTTGTTTGACTGGTGGCTTTACGCATTGTTGCATAAACCTTTTACTCAGCCATGTAAGTTTCCAGCCGCAAACATGAGGCTCCAGTTTTACTTAATCTGAGGTCTTCAAATAGTGTGGTCTCTTCACCTCAGTTGTTTTGTGAAAATATTTCCAGCAACGTTCTGCTCCTCTAATTTAGCTGCAAGCTGTTTTTAAATAAATATAACAAATGACAAAATAAAAAGTGTAGTGAATCTTTATTGTGTCAGAATCTGCAATCTAAAAATACACTTAATACACTACACAATTTTAATGTATGTACATGTTGATTTCATCTGGTCTCACGGGTGTGTTAGTTGTATTGCTACAACACACTCCCATCAAACAAAACCATAACACAGGCTCCTCTGTTGGGGCTATTTAGAGATGATGTTGGTCATCACAATGGTCTCACCATGCTGGTTCTTGGCTTTACAGATGTAGCTTCCAAAGTCGATGGTCTCCATGTCTTCTACGGTCATGATGCTCTGAGAGACCCGCGTGGTGTGGCCCATACCTCTGTTAACCAGCCTCCAGGATGTTTGAATGTGAACGGGACGGTGGTCCTACGCAATAAAATAAACATGATTACTAATCATTAATTTATTTGTTGGGATTGATTCAACATGGTTTATCAACAACAACAGGACCTTAAAGTCCACCTTCAATAAAAGAAATGTTATTTGATTTTTATTACATACATTTGTATGTTTGAGTTTCACTGTGCAGAATGATGTATGTGCAGAGTTTTTTCTTCACATTTATCTGCTAAAGGGGGTTCTCCGTGCTCGCCATAAATATGAATTTAACCCGTGGATATACCACCAGGATTTTGTGACATCCCAATTATGCAACTCACACAAGTGTGTTGTGGAAACCTGGAAACTCCGGTGCACGTACACAGGACTTTTCTGTGAAGTAGGAGACATCTTTTGTCCAAAAAAGTTGAAAAAAACATTTGTATATTTATAGATTCTGGATTTCGAGGGAGAAAGAGTCATTTGTTGTGTAATTTTTAAGGGCATCAAACTTTTTTGTGGAAAATCCACGAGACAAATTTTTGTTGCAAAGTATTATTTTCATTCCTTAAAACACGTCTGGAGTGGATCTTGATGATCAGGACAGCTCCTTGATGGTGTGGCTGGTCAATTTCCGCTATGACAGATTATTAAACACATCCTAAATTATTGTTTTATATGCAGAGATATAAAGCAACTGAATGAAATCACAAACAGAAGGCAACTGTGGAGTCTAACCAAAATAATAATAAATTTATAATTTTTTCAGTGATTAATTGTCTTTAACTTTGTTATTAGTTGCATTTACTTCTCAATGATGCTATAAAAACGTCATATAGGCCAGAAAAAATGACCACTGAATGTGCCATAATTCAATTTAAAATGCTTTGTCCATTTAAATATCTTAATTTAAAGAACAAAAAATTAAATTCCAACAGCATCATTTAATTGTAAATTTGATGACTATGCGTATTGCTGCCACATCAGAAGAATAAAAATGGACCAGTATAACATGAAATGTTTATTGTTATTTTACAACAGTTATATTGTTATAATGTATAACATGAAATGTTTCATGTTATAACAACATAAATATTACATTGTTATAACAAGAATTGTTTCTTGTTCTAACATGATAAGTTTGTGTGCCGTAATAAACTGATATGTATAAACACAGGCTGCTGGCTGTTTTTTCTTGAATCAGGTTTGACTCTTGGTTTTTAATATTGCTTTTACCTGACCAGGGTAAGACCACGTGAAGCTCACGTCCACCTCTGGCTCCCCCAGCACTGTGCAGGTTACATTGATGTTGTCGCCTCCTCTCGCAGACTCCGCAGAGGCGTCAAGGCTCACAAATGGTGGCCCGCTAGGAACTGTCAACAAGAGACAGAAAAAAATATGAATGACCAAATACCTTAATATGTCTGCCTACCTACTTCTGGCATCTTAATTTAACCTAAACCACATACAATTTCCATTTCATAAATCCGCACTGTGTTTCCATTTCAGTTGGCAAGTGTCCACACATGTTTGACGGTCAAAGGCACGAGAAATTGGTTACTGATTCAACATGCATTAGCATATGTTTCTGTATTAATGACTATACTGAATCATATGTGTTTGCTGCGTCCCTACCCTCCACATAGAGCAGCTGGTACTTTGTGGAGATCTGAGGGGTGCCCTTGCTCACAGCCTTGCAGTAGAAGACCCCCTGATGCTCTAGGCTGGGATTCTGCAGGACAAACCCCTTGGTGGGGTCATAGGTCACCAGCGTCTCATTGGCTGCAATCTCCTCCGGAGGGACTTCTCTGTGCAGGGACAACTTAGCCTGCGGGTCGGTCACACGACAGGGCACCACAGCAGGCCTGTCTGGGCGCAGGTACACGATCTCAAAGTGGATGGCAGAAGGGACGAAGAGGTTGTCTTTGTCTGTTTAGAGGGACAGATGTGTGGCATCAAACAGTCAGTGTATTTCACTGCAAATAAAGTGCAGATGTGCCTTTGTTCTCAGAAATACACCTACATGAAGACAGAACATCCTGTCATAAAGATAAAAAAAATGTGTTTGATTTACAGCTATGTATTTTTGCAGAAGGCAACCCCCAGTAGCTCATTCATTATAAATCACAGCATGTTTTCAATACCACACTGTTTTTTTTAAATTGTCACTTATGACATTATTAATGGTTAATAAAGTAGGCACTAGGCAGAGCAACAAGGCTAAAAATCAGTCGAAAAAACTTTATGGCTGGTGTTTATGGCTTGATGGCTAATAATAGTTTTTAAAAATACTTCAGCCTACAGGTATAACAGTTTGATGAAATTGATGCAGATGGTTGGCCAACTTTGTGCCATTGAGACCCAACAGTCTGCAAGTTTTCATTCCAACCACAGACTCAAACCACTCCTTAAACCTATATTAACTGATTATTGGCCACTTGGGGGAAACACTTTTAAACAACACTGACGGCTGATGACACTAATTTGGCGTCGTGTTTCTGTCCACAGGGGAAATGTTAGTCCAATATTCACGCTCCATTTAGCTCTGTTTTGGTCTCCTCCAACTCCTGAGGGAAATATCAGTAACTTATAGTTAACTTGCCTGTCTGCCATTTAGTGCTGTGCAGGTAGTGTACAGTGGGTTTATCAGAGCTGGGTTTTTTGCAGAAGTCTGCCTGCTGTGACTAAACACAAGGATGATTAGAGTTGATGAGAACTATGTTTTCATGGAAGTCACCATGTTGCGGCACCATGTTTCTACAGTAGCCCAAAAGGACAAAATTCTCTACAGAGCGTGTTTCATCACTACATTGAACACGTTCACAGAAGAAGGAAGAAGAAGAAGAAGAAGAAGAAGTAGTTGTCTGGTTTGTTAGAAGTAAGAGGAGAAGAGAAATTTTGAAAAATGAAGGACCACACAAATTTAGCACAAGAGCCGACAGAGCGTGTCGCCACCGCAGCTTCTCCTGTGTGCTTGCAAAGGGAGTGGGTCGTTGGCTGCAATGCGCAACTCTCACCAATAGATGCCACTAAACTTACACTCTGAACCTTTAAGTCACAAGTGACAACATGTAAATATCCCCTTATTGCTTTGCTATTTTAGTGCAATGTGTTATGTATCATATCTAATCACCTGTGAAATAGATGTATGAGCCATAGGTGCGTTCGTGGTCCTTCTCACACTCTGTGCCATCACACACTATCACCCAGCAACTGTAGGGCCCTGTGTCAGCAGCAGAGGGCGACGTCAGGATCAGCTGACTATACTTGTCACTCTGCTTGATGCTGGAGGCGGGAAACAAAAATATAAGACTTTCACATTTAAATCAGTTTATCGCATGATAAACAACTGGTGTCTGCTTCCAGCACCTGAGGCGGGAGTCGTTGAAGGTGTCCAAGAGGGTCGGGTATGACCATCCAATAGAATTGCCTTTGCAGCGCAGCTCCATGTTCTTCCCAGGAGTCAGAGTTGTACTCTGGCCCAGGCGCAGGAAGCGTCCCTTATCTAAAACCTGGGTCAACAAGGTCTGGCCTTTCCCTCCTCCACCTTTTAGTTTGGGGTGTGGGTGTGGCATTTTTTCCCTTTTCCGGATGCGGTTCTCTCCTATGTCCTTTCTCCTCTTGACTTGTTGGCAAGCACCTGGATACACAGAGGCACAGAGGAAGGAGGGTCGGTTAGAGGGCAAGGAGCACAAATATTACAAAGATAAGTCACAAAGTCATCAGTTACTGTACTATGGCTCAATTCTTCACAGAAACAGTGTTCAGTATGTTCATCTGGAGAGCTACTCTTCGTGTTTCTCAGCTGTGACAACAGTTCAACAAGAAGTGTGAAATCCTTATTGCTGGCATAGAATGTCCAGAAGCCAGCGTCTCTTTCAGCTGCATGCTCTGTATTTCTCAGCAGGCACAGAACACACAAACCATTAAGGACAAGAACAAAATGATCAGTCTGCAGCGCAGACTTTCAGGGTTTGTTGTTTTATTCTCCAGTGCAGCCTTAATGAAAACTCAGAGGAAAGGTCAGCCGTAAAGGCCAGTTAATTAGAACCGCCTGTTGCATGCCTCAGATGCAGCTGGTTTGAGTTGGTCTGCAGTAACACTTAACAAAAACTCACACAACTTCATACAACTCTCGTGCAAACTTTCACCTTTTGCATGCATTATATAAAATTCATATATCGCAGATTGGTTGCATGTATGCCTGATGAAAGACAAATTAATGAAGTGTTTGTCTTTTCCATAAAAGAATATCCTCCTTCTTTGTGAATCTACCTCCCATTCTACGCCTATCACAGACTGGTGCACACTGCTGATACACAACCTCAGATTATCTAATCCTCCGACTTCTTCCAGGTTACACTCCAAGTTCTCATGATATCATTTTGCTTCACCCATTGATCTGTAAGACATATGTTACTCACCATTTTGGATCTCCACCCAGAGCAGAGCGATGCAAAGCACAACCCAGAGCTTCATAGTGTTCTGACAGGGTGGTCAGTGGGGTGACTGATCTGCCGGAGAGATCTGGCGACGCGCTCAGTAGGAAAAGGAGGTCAGGCTCGGAGCTTCGCTGGAACTCTGCACGCTCCAGAGCCCTGTTTAGATTTCCAGCTCCATCCTCCTCAAAGACTGAGAGGAAAGGGGTAATTTAGAGCCCATCTGTTTACTCCCTCTCCTCAGACCTGAAGAGCAGAACAACGTACTCTGGAGCCCTCTGCTGGATCTGAGTGTGAATCGTAGTGCTTTTTAAAGGATAGCTTCACATTTCTTCACAAGTCTATCAAAAAACACTAACTCACATTCCCTCATGCATATTGAAACAGTTTTTGATCTCTGTACTTGTTCCTCCTGACCAATAACCCTTCCTAACTAGTGATGTAACAGCAGGTGTGTTGCTGTTGTTGACTGCTCATGGTTAACACTTGCTGCAACATCACTAAATGGGTCTATTTTAACTTTAGTTCAGACTTAGAAAGTAGTGCTCTTCATGATTCAGATCATTTAGTGTTAGTCTGCTCCTTTCCCATAAATCTCTATATACAGAGATCATTTACTGTATAAAACTAGAAAGCATGAAATAAAAGTTGATGCTTTTCCGATCTGCATCTGGTCCCAGATCTACATGAAAATACTAGAAAACATTGCTGTTTGGTTTGTCATAGTTGTTGGACCAAGGATACTTATAGTCAGACTCGAGGCATTTTCAGAAAGACATTTCTCCTCTAAACTTCTCAAATGGTTTCAGTTAAATAGTTAAAAAGGTAAAATCATCCCATATTTCACAAAAAAAAAAACAGCCCAAGATATGAATGTACATTTGTGTAACAGTATTTTGTTTTTCTTATTTCCAACCCTGTTATCATCTCATGTATCCTCAAATTTAGCTTGTGACCTTTTGAAGGGAGCCTGAGCCTTAAGATGGGAAACACTGAACTAAACAACCTAGCAGTTGCTAACAGTAGGTATATGTAGTTAAAACTGGCTCCACCTTGACCAGCTACAACAATAAAATGCTACTTACACACTGATGCATCAGTAATGATCTAATAATGTCATATATAAAATTGCACCAGCCACAGCCATTGTTCTCCAGAACAAGTAATTTTACTTTTGATATTGTAAGTATATTTTGCAGAATAATACTTAAGTACTTTTACTAAAATAGGATTTTGAAAACAGGACTTTTACTTGTAGAGTAGTATTTCTACGTTGCGGCACTGGTAGTTTGACTTGAGTCAAAATACTTCTTCCACCACTGTATGACGCATATGTGTTGGACTTGGCAGAATAACAAAAAAGTATTTTCTGAATGTCCACATGGTGGCGTCATCTACATTCAAAATGAATCAGTTCTTTTATGATTCATGGCCCAACTTTTTCACCAGATTTCATTGAAAGTAGTTTTCAGACATCTACTATGAGACACTAATGATATAATAAAACACCAAACACTGTCTTACTGGAAAATACATTTATTGTACTCTATGTAGTTGTTAACAGGCGATACTACATCATGACATCATGGTTACTTCTATGCACTTTATCCTGTAACCTCACTGGAAGACTCTACACTGTTAATGTAGAGACTAGCTTCTGAATTTGTTCCACATTCATTTAAACCACTGCACGGCAGACATCAGTCAAACCGATCCAAATCTGACCTCTTGAAAAGTGAAGGATTTCTCCACATCAGATGGTGTGAAATACCTGGCAGTACAGGTGAACGATCACGCAAGTTTCTACTGTAAACTAGAGCTCACTGAGCCTTACTGTACAATTCATAGTACAAGAAAACCAGGGTGGCCCCTAAGCACCCAGAGGAAAGAATGCACTGAATCTTTATGCAGTTCAGCACAAAAAGTCTCTTTAAATTGGTTATAAAGCAACACAGACACCAATCTTGAAGTAAGACACTGAATACAAGAGAATTAACCTGAAAAAAATGCACAGTTCATCTAAATTATGTCGCAAGACAGATGTTTTCTACGTACTTTAACTTGTAATTAATTGTTGTGCTTCTTGTTAGGTGGCAGAGTACTCTGTTTAAGATAATTTCATGAAGGTTATATGAACGGCATGTCCTGCAGCTGTGTCAAAATAGCACAAAAAATGAAAATTACAGCAAACTGAAATCAGATAGAGTGAAAAAAGAAACTACAGATATGTTTTGTGAAGAGTTCCATATCAAATATATATTCAGATCGTAACAGTTCATAGATAAAACACAACCAAGGAAAAATAAAAAAGCAAACCTGTGCTGAATGAAACCACCATAGGTGCTCCAATCTAATAATAACCATTCATCAAATGGATAACACAGATTTCCAAGACTTTACATTTAAAACCCCACCTGTACAAACATGCTTAAAATATCAAAATTAACAGAAAAGCCCACTAAAAACTCAAGTCTACAGTGAAACAGAAATGCTTTTCTGCAGTCGTGCATTGACGCCTTCAGTGTTAAAAGGAAATCAACATCACACTCCAGTGTGTTACCTGTCCTTTTGATTCTGCCTCCATGCTACCCATAAAGCACAAAGTGACCTACAGGATGTGGTTCCATCACAGGGATGGAGCGTCGCCTCATCATGTGGCCGTTGATACGAATACGGCCTTCGCAGACTGAATGTGCTTGTGACTGAGGCACATGTGGTGAAGCTGTATGAACAGGTGCATCAAGGCAGAGCTGCTGTGTGCTTTTATGCATCTGTCACCTCACAGGGTCTGTCAATGAGCTGGTGAACTTTAACACTGGCTTGTTTTTTCTGGGCAGATGAAACGCTCCTGGTCTTTTCCAGCTGCACCTACATCAACCTGCTTCTCCCTGCTGGTCTTGCTGTGCTCCTGGGCGCTGTTGCTGTTTAAAGGACCCTGGAGTTGGCGCTGACGCTCCACACTGTGCCAGATGCCGTAGCCAAAGTAGATCAGGAAACCTGAGAAAAGTGTCGGAAAAAAGATGTGACGTATGCCGGCTTTGAGGGTAAAGTTCGACATTTAGGAAAATATTCACTTTCTTGTTAGATGAGAAGATAAATAACACTCTCATATCTGTCCGCTAAATATAAAGCTCCAGGCGGGCCATGCTTAGCTTAGCATAAAGACTGGAAAGAGCTAGCCTGGCTCAAAACAAACTCAAACTGCCGGCACCTTCTAAAGATCTTGTTTGTTTAATCTGTACAAGTCCTCACGTTGTGGTGATACAAGGGGGGTTACATGCTGAACTGTGCTCCCTTTAAGCCGTCACTGCTCCCAGTCGAGACGGAATAACTTTCCACAGAGCCGTTTCTCCTTGTTTCCAAGCTAAGCTAACCATCTCTGCTCTAGCTTCATACATAACATACACGTGAGAGTGGTATCTTCACATCTAACTCTAGACAAAAAAGCACATAAGCATATTCCCCAAACTGTCAAACTATTCCTAAATATTTATAATGGGTCATGGGTGTTGGTAATTGTTTGGACTGGCACTCACCCACAGCCATCCACACAGAGAAACGTATCCACGTGTCTCCGCTAAGCTGAACCATGAGGTAAATATTGACAAATACGCTCAGAATGGGCAGAAAAGGCAGAAGAGGAACCTGTGGTGGCAAAAAGCACAAAATCTACCATCAATTCATTCGTAATGTGTTACAGTCACATTCCATAGTGCAGGACTTGGTATGAGAATGGATGACTTATTGAGCTGCCACGCACCATGAAGGAGACCTTCTTGCTGGTCTGAGGCTGCCTGCAGACCATGAAGACGCAGCTGCTGAAGATGAGGAGACACGCGGTCAGCAATGCCAGGATCCACACTTCCATACCGAGGATGGAGCTGATGTGGTACGTGGTGAGATAACTGACCACACAAACCACCAGCACTGTGGTTTGAAAGCACATCCGTGATTCAGACGTTCTCAGTTACATCATAAAAACATGATTTTTTAACCTGCCCTGCTTACCTAGCACACAGATGGACATGTTGACCACGCTTGAGGAATGCTCAGAGGGTGAGACGGGAGGGTGGAGGATAGTTTGCAGGGCGGAGCTGCCACCTTTCAGCATGTTAAGGTGGGACTCCGACTCTGTCAGGTCAGACTCACCCTCCTCAGAGGACAGGTAGTCCCTCTCACTGGTAGCGGCCCGCCGCCCTAGGGCTCCATCAGGCTGGTACCTGGACGACAGAGTCATCAAAGGTCATAAGTTTGTTTACCACAGTTCAAAGCCACACTGCTGTACTCTAAGTAAAATTGTCACAAAGTGTTTTCAGTGTCTCGACGTACTACCTGTTATATACAGTATATTCTTTATATAGCTGCAAACTACTTTCACTGTGAAACAGTTTGGTTTTACTTTACAAAACAGCCGAGGTCTATAAATCTACACTGTGTCTGTGTTTACTGTGGCGGCGGTATTGAGTCACTTTGGTACAACCAACAGAGGTGTACAGCACGTCCAGAGTTTAGCAAGTACAGAAACATAAGTAAACACCTTCTTTCCCTCTAGCAGCCACTTCACATTCATACAATGGGAGCATTCACAGCTCTTACATCACCAGTGTGATGCAATAACTAGAGACGTATGTTACACCACCAGGTAATCATACCTGTGGGATTTAGGAAAAGCTATAAGAGAAGCTGTTTCACAATGTTGCACAAATAATATGTCTTTCAAGCGATGTTGTTTTGAGTTATTTATGAATGTACCCACCTGAGAATCAGTACACACACAGCAACCAGTGAGTAGGCCAGCAGAGTTCCAATGGACATCATGTCAACCAGAGCTTTGAGGTCAAACAGGAAAGCCATGATGGCTATAGCAAGCAAAAGAAATACAATAAAAATAAACTCAAACACTTTCACCTTTAAAAGGGAACAGTTTTAAGAAATAGTATCATTACTGATTACTGCAGCAATCATTTTTACAAAATACACTACAACATTCATGTGCAACACCGATATACTTGCATTTCTAAATGGAAAAGATGCACCCTCCAACAAACACCCATGAACAGATGCAAATTAAATTTCATGCAGATGTTTTCACAATAAGAAAACACAAAAGAGCTAAATGCATCCCTGACAGCTGTAATCATCTCCCTACCAAGTGTTGTTTGATGTGAGAGACAATGTGGCGTTCCCTCGCATGTATCTCAGTGCCAGACTGCAGTATGGAGCTGATCTCAGCAGCACAGTCCAAACACAGAGCGCTGCTCCTCACAACATTACATTAAAAACAATAACAAAGAAAGCTCCCCTGCCCACTTCTACTAGTTGCTCAGTACATGGCCTGTGCTCTGGCTCTGGGAGGGTTGGTGTGCTGGGTCCTTCCTATGGTTTACATCTGCCTGTCAATTCACAGGGTCATCACCTTAGGAAACCTTTAGAAGTAGACATTTGTAACATTGTATGCACACTACACCACACAAAGTCTAACTGTTTGGATTTCTTCTTTATTTTATTATTAGAAGTGGAAAATATCTACTTAAAGTATAAGTCACTAGACTTTAAGACTAATTTAACAGCAGGCTGAAGAACTGTTTCACTGCTGTTTCAGGTGGAAAGCTTCAATCCTGTTTCACTGTACTCTGTTGCAACTGTAACCACACCCAACAGTGATGTCATTGTGTTCCAACACACCCTGCAGTACACTTATTCATCACTGCTTCACTTCAGTTAAAGCACTCAGGTCAGCAATAACAAAAATTAAAGGAGGCGTCAAGTTGTCAAAAAGTACAAAAATTACTATTTTAAACTAGTTGCAGAAACCTTTCATTACATTTGATGATTGTGAAAAGGCTGGTGTGGAGTACTGGTGAAATGATTTTAATATGAATACAACCACAGCACCTCTCTGGTTCATGCTCTCCAGTGTGGTGAGTCAATGGCAAAGAAAACTTCAGTACAATCTTATTTACTTTCCAGTAGCTGATTCTCTTTCTTTTTTTATTTAAAAAAGTGAATAAAAGCCAGATGGACTAAAGTGGTGAACACATTCTTGAAACAAAATAACATAAATGTCCATGAACTTATTGGCGTGTAACGTTTTCTCACATGCTTTTGGAAACACCATCACCAAATTCAGCATGCAGTAACCACCACCACGTGCATAGATTAAAACCCCAAACAAGTCCACGATACAACCCCATGATAGGCGGGTCCTCGTCTCGGGAGCTTACCGGCAGTGGTACCTGCCGCCAAGGTGGCAGCCACAGGCGACTGGCGCTTACTCACTTTGGACATAAATTTGAACAGAATACCATCTCGTGCCATGGCAAACAGAATGCGCGGCAGAGGGAACATGGAGCCCAACAGGCTAGGGAGAAGAGGGTTGGTGGTTAAGTTGAGGGCATTCTGGAAAGAAAACGTGACACCTGCACAACTGTGAAAGAACAACATGTGTATATGGAGGGAAAACCTCCTGAAGCTGGATAAGTTATAGCAGAAAGTCAGTTTCAGGAAGAAAAAACCCAAATGATTATCTGCCTCTTTGACCATGTCTTTCACAGTTGATTGGTGGAGAAAGATTAGCAGGAGTGATCTCACTGGATTCTCCCCCGGCTCTCACCTGCTACTACACCGGAGGTCATAGTGGCAATAAGTGGGGTCTTCGTCTTAGGATTGATTCGGGCTAAGGCTTTGAAAAGCACCCCATCCTCTGCCATAGCATAGATTACACGAGGCATGGGGAAAATGGAGCCCAGCAAACTGCATGAGACAGCGGAGACATGCAAGACCAACACGTTAGTCAAGAGCCCCAAACACACACACTTACACAATCACAAATCATCAAAGCTTCAGAGCATGATTACAACCAGTGGCTTTCTTCCCTGTTGGAACTTTTCCCGCTTTTAAGGGGAAATTACATATCCTAATGTCTTTAAACAGTCATATTTTTATGTTGCAAGTAGATTTTAGTTGTTTTTCTCAGTTTTCAGAGCTGCTTTGGAGTTGGATTTTCACAGGCCCTTGAATAATTACATTACCCAGGAGTGTAAGCATTTAGTCCAAACATATAAAAGCACCACAATGTGTGTTAAAGAGTTTTCATAACTGCTGGAATGTGTGAAAACAACTGCCAAAGACGGACCCCAAAGTAACAGCCTAAACACCAATTGCAGGCATTGATCAAAATTGAATTTGTTCAAGTCAAATTTGGTCACAAAGGGTTGGAGGCATCCACCAGAGAAGAAAGACAGAATGAAGTCACACCAATATATTGTTTTGAGACAAACTTGCCCACCTTATTTATGATACTTTAATTATAAATAGCATAATTCAAAGACATGCAGGAATCTGAAAACAGAGACAATTAAGCACTGCGCCCACTATGTCCCATTTAGCAACAGGATTACATCCAATAACAAGACATAGACATATATATGTATCCCTACGACCAGATCTCATTCACCATTATCACCCATTTATAACATGCACATCAATCAAAAACTAAATTTTGTAAATTCTGCTGACACAGTAAATGTACAACTTTTTGCCTTTTCTACCATGAATATTGATGTTTGATATGCTTATTATACAAAAGCAAATCCAGTGTTTACCTGGTAGAGAGGGCACACAGTGAACCGGCAGCGACCACGTATTTGGCAGGGCCCCAGCCCACATATTCAAAGGCCATGGGCAGAGGGCTCTTCTCATCCAGCAGGTAGTAGGGCATCATCAGCGTAAGCGCAGCTGACACACCAAAGTACGCCAGGAAACACACGGTCAGTGACACCACGATGCCAATGGGAATGGCTCTCTGGGGGTTCTTCACCTCCTCACCTGTCACCCGCAGACACACAAATATCTTTGCCTTTAGCTTTTGCCACATTAAATCACACTTAATCACCACCTGTCAATGGCTCACCTGTAGTCGCAATGCAGTCAAATCCAACAAAAGCGTAAAAGCAGGTGGCAGCTCCAGCTAAGGTGCCGCTGAAGCCGAAGGGCATAAATCCTCCAACCCCAAAGTCACTGGTCACGTTGGCCGTCACTGAAATGTTCCTGAAACATTTTATATTTAATTTTATAACAAGATTTGGACTAAAAATTTAGGTGCACTACATAAGCACAAACAATCCAGGCCAACAGTGATAGTAATTCTGTGTATGTTGTTTAGGGAGCAGCTTTGCATTAAATGGCTACACAGATAAACAACTGTAATAGTTAACAAATGAATAAATTACCTTGTAATTATGGTGACGTTTATGAGGGATTCTTCAGATATCTTCCAGTTGTGCGTGTCTCCTTTGACGAAGCCGGAGATGATGACGAACAAGAGTACGAGCACGTTGACGGACGTGAAGACTTTATTGACCCAGGCTGACTCCTTCACCCCAAACGACAGGAGTCCTGGGATGAGCAAAAAGGCAACACAGCTCAGTTCAATACTGTGATGTTTGTTGTAGTTTAACTGAAATGCCAGCGGTGCTTCTCAGTGATTTGAGGTTGTAAAGAAACTGTACTTGTACTGGGCAGTTCCCAATTGTGACTGTGGGAAAGTGAAGTAGCTTGGTGCTAGCAGGGTGATCAGGCAGTTCTTAAAAAGAAGGGGATATTAAGCACTTACCACACACAATGTCCTGCCATCTCTTTACTGGATTTTGCCAGCTGTGGCTCATGAAAGTCGTCTCTTTTAAACTAAATGGACCTAATTTCTGTCCTTCCCCGCATCCCCTGTACCAACATATAGACTTTTATCAACTTTTATGATTCTCAGCCTTGCTGCCTTACCAGATAGCAGCAGTATCAGGCAGACGGCAAAGAAGTCGGGGTACTGAGCCAAACCAGGAGAGTTCATGCTGAAGTAGGTTTTACAGAATATCTCTATGTGTCCTCCAATCATTTCATCAAATGTGCCACTCCAAGCCCGGGCAACTGAGGAGGTACCTGTAAGAAAGTAAAAAAAACAAAAAAAACAACCCAGACACGATGAAGAATATGTATCATTAAATGACATGTCATTCAAAGATTGTCATCAACTCACCGATCACATAGGAGAGAATGAGGTTCCAACCAGTGATGAAGGCCCAGATCTCTCCTACAGTCACGTAGCTATAAAGGTAAGCAGAGCCGGTCTTGGGGACACGCGCGCCAAACTCAGCATAACACAGGCCAGCCATGACGGAGGCTAGGGCAGCAATTAGGAAGGAGATGACAATGCTGGGGCCCGAGTCGCCCTTGGCCACCTCGCCGGCCAGGACGTAGACGCCGGCGCCCAGAGTGCTGCCCACCCCCAGGGCGATGAGGTCGACGGTTCCCAGGCAGCGGCACAGTTTTGAGTCCTCCAGGCTACTCAGGTCGACCACTTTCCGGCGCACCAGAGAGCGACCGAATGACAGAACCTGGTCAAGCATGTTGATACCTGCTGACAGAAAAAGAAATAACTGTGAAATAACTGGAAATACCTGCGCAGCATAGGTTTGGCCTACTTTACTGTGTGTGAAAGAACTGTTTTTTTTGTTCCGTTGTCCCCTTCGGCATCAAGAGATCTTTTACTTATTGGGTAATTTGAATTTGAAAATGTGTTGCTGTATAAGTGTGTGTGCACGCAGCATGAGGCCCTCTAAGGTGCAGAGAAACATAAATATTACAGTATTTGAAAAATCTCAACAAGTCATACTTAAAGGGTGGGGGGGATCAGTAGATCTCTACTACTACTCGTTATCTTAGCATCAATATTTGCTCTAACATTCAATAGAAGGTGCAAGAATTGTGAAACCAAAGGCCCGTGAGCACAGTTTGATTTGACTCCATCTGCTTTACATTGCAGCTTGCTCTCTTGCAAAAAAAAGGAGTTGCGTAACACGTGGGGAGGAAACAAAGGTGGGGTTAGGGGATGTTAACCCTACAAACGGTGACATGCATTTTTGGAATTCTGCCAAGTGCTGTAGCCTGGTAAAGTTCATAGAGTCGTGTCCCATTAAAACCTATTGTGTGGGGTTATGGTGCAGATCTAAGTACTCAAAGAGCTGCATTCATAAGGGGACCACGAATGCACCACAATAAAGAAATTCCAGTGTCTCTCTTCACTAATTACTTTAAGGACATAAAAAGACAAACTGCAAAGTCCTCTTTGTTTTCATGGTCTTGTATCTAAAAATGTCTCTTTTCATTAGTAAGATGGCTGGGGACTTTGCCTACAATATTTGCATGAATACAATATGATAAATGATGAATGAATTATGCTTGCCCCGAATGAATAGTTTCTAGCTTGCTTTTGAAGCTAAGGTTTCTTATTTGAACCAACACTTCGATTATCTTGACCGTAAATTTACACTGACAACCGTCCAAATGTGCATTGATCTCCAGTGTGTTTCTTACATGCCAAGAGAAATGAGTTTTGGATGTGACAGCTCATTAAAATTACAATAAGTGCTCTATTAGCGTCTCCGAGAATACTGTGGATGAAATCGTAGAGACCAAAATCAGATTGCTACAAGTGAAAACTCTGGGAACTGACATTGCAAATATGCAGATGTTAACCTGCATCATGTGTATTTTACATTGTACAGTGAGAGCCATATCTAGGTCACATCTTAGTCTTAACATGTTGAATGTCGCAAACGACTCACAGCTACTGCAAAATGAGCATGAAATCCCAGCATTAGTTATTCCAAATGAACGTACAACCACTGTTGCAAACGTTTTGTCTATTTCATTAGAGACATGCACCTACCTGTCAGAATGACTGTGTGGATATAATCGGCCCAAAAAAGAGATGGCTCTTAGATGTGTCTGTGCGTTTCTTCCAGCTTGCTTGTGCAGAGAGTCACAGCGGATCAGCTGCACGTGAACCACAGGTAAAAGTCAATTTACATCCACAGATCCCATGAACTGCTGCCTCGAAACTCTGCCTCAGCACTGTGCTAAACACTCGTTCATATGCTGGCATGTACACTGCGCAGAGCAGTACTTTTACGCCTCCCCTCTGTCCCCCGTATTTCTTAATAGGATCTGCCCTTGCCTTGCCCCTAGACTCAGCCTCCAGTCCCACCGCAGCCAGAGTGACGTCCCCTGAGCAGGCAGACAAGGGGAGGAGGAGACCCTGGGGAATTAGGGTGAGATTTGGGGGGGGGTCACCTCCATGCTTGAGGTTTGAGGGAGTAAAACTGTGTGGAGACAGCATTGCACCATAAGCTCTTATCCTGGGATCACACAGCAAGACAGAGAAGCGAGGAAGGAAACTTGATGGTAGAATTTGTGATTTAATGCACACTCAGGCCGAATAGATCCCAGCTGCCCAGATGCTTACTGACTACTGATAAATGGTTAGGCAACTGGCGTTGACAAATATTGAGGCAGACACTTGTGTTTACCCAGTGCAGCCCACAGGAGTGCTGCTAAAAGCATGGGTACTGATTGGTCAATGAAGGGTGGACGAGCTACAGTACTGGTGGGTTAAGTCCTCCTAATGGAAGATAGGTATTGCTCAATGTTCCCTGAGCTATTGGACCCGTGGACGTTACAAAATCAATAGCACGACTCACTGTGGTACACCACCAAAAGCCTGGCATCTCCACAGCAACTTCAGTTACAAGCTTGAGCTCTTGGAGGGGAAAAAAAGTCACAATTTTCCATCAAACACTGCCTGCGATTTACAATTAAGGTTGAGTTTGCAGTGGAGAGAATTTATGCCAAGACCAGCTCAAACCAGCTTGAGACCTCAGTGGGAAGGTGGCAGCTGGTCGCTAGAAACACCGTCCAACCCGCAGACCTGAGTCTCTGTGGCATGACAACAGCCAGTTCTCTTTAAGTTTGTCCATCCAACCAAGCAGCCAAATGTCGTGGCCTGTCGCCCACCAAACCTTGGCTGCAGGGGCTGATTATCGGAGCTGCATGCTGATGGGAAAGTCAAAGTTGTTTTTTGTAGTTAATGCTGGCTGTTTGTCCTAAACACACACACATTACATCTAAAACATAGACCTAAAAGTCTGCACTGATAGGAAGGTATGGCTCACATCAAATGACTGAGGTGCATGAAACTGAGGAAAACATTTTCTAAAATATCCTGTGTATTTGAGCATCCTTTAACAAAGTGCTTTAGTGCACTGGAAAAAACTGCAGTAGATCAGTGAAGCTGGTGAATCAGATAATCATTTTGTTACACTAACTAAACAATATAATTAATATAATAAGCATCACTGCTGTATTATTTTTTGTCATACGAAACACACAATATGTGGCAGCACCTTTTTATATGTTATATATTTTTCTTGCACAATTCAGGATTACACAAATGATTTGCATTGATGGAATAATGTCATCCTGGGCCGCAAAAATACTCTTCTGAAACGAGCACATGTGGGTAGTTACTGTAACCATGGAAAAGATGGAAAGGAGTCACTGGCTCACCGTATCTCATTGTTGACATGCGCTAATTCTGTGAAGCCAATTGAATGCATTTGCCCTCCAATGGTAGAGTGACCTAGCTTCAAAAACCTGGATATGGTCAACAGATTGAGTGGTGTTTGCCTTGCGGACACAGGGACTGCTCGCTCCAGTTAACACTGGTGTCACCAGGAAATGTTAGAGTGCACAATTACTGACAACGCCGGCCACAGGTCTGAGTAGAATCAAAGACAGCAAGGGCGACCTCAAGATTAACAGCAGTCTTTGGGCCAGGAAGATACTTAGACCTCAACTTGACAACAATATAACTAGTTAATATGGACATGCTGAAGTCAAAGACAGGGCCAAATATAATTTGTGAATTATGAAGAAAATAAAGTCAAAATAAATATGAAAAAGTCAATAAATAGCTATGTTTGATTCAAATAAAGGCTAAATGTCCCAGTCCCATGTTAAGATTCACTGAATCAACTTTTCATTCATTTATTGTATAAGTAAGCACATCGTGAGCAATGTACAATCCTGAGCCAAATTCCTCGTATGTGTACACATACCTGGCAATAAAAGCTGATTCTGATTCTGATTCTAAGTAGTGTAGCTCCATGGAAAAATGTAAAGACGTAAGTATAAAAATAGAATAGAAACTTGTTTAGTAGGCTCGTATTAGCCATGGCTTAGATGTTTAATTTAATGAAATGGTACAAAGCCTCTTCATATTACATCTTAAGAGCAGTCTGGGGACTGAAGCCTGAAGACACTACCTGTTTGACTTAATACTATTTTTATTAGGTATGAGTATGAAGTATTATCTGTGGATGCATTAATCCTGAGGACCCCCTCTCCCTGATCTGCTAAAAGTGATTTCCTGTCTCTATCTAGGTCACTGTACAAGTCTTTTCCAGTTCAGTGCTTGTAGGTTTTTGTGTAGTAGTGTTTCAATACTACATTTACACAAAGATAAATGTAATAGGTCGTTGTACAACTTCAGCGTGGTTTACAATACACTGAATGTCATCAATCTTTTGTTTCGACACATTTGGCAACAGTAACAGATTCTTTAAAGATGATCTCTGATGTCCAGGAATCTTTTGGCCCGTGGGTTGTGTCCTGACTGTACTCCTTCCAAAGTCCTTCCAAAAATTAATTCCACACAGAGAAAACACTGAAAACGTTTAAGGCAGGTGTGGGATAAAATGCTGTAAAGTAAGAATACTTTCAATAATGGACATGTTAATAGATTATGTTCATCAATTAACAAAATGCAAAGTGAATGAACAGAAGAAAAATCTAAGTCAAATCAATATTTGGTGTGACCACCCTCTGCCTTCCAAACAGCATCACTTCTTCTGGGTACACTTGTACAAAGTTTTTGAAGGAACTCGCCAGGAAGGGAGTAAGGAGGGTAGCATGATGCGTCTTTCATCTGCCGCAGCAAGTTTCCTTGCCTATTTCTTTGCTTCTTAAAAAGATAGCTCATCTGGAAACCACTATCTGCCTTGGAATTTCTGCTTTGGAGAGACCTTGCTGATGCAGTGTAACTACCTTATGTCTTGTGGCTATGCTCACTGCCATGACTTTTGGCCTCACCTTGTTAACGGAGTTTGGCTGTTCCTCACCCAGTCGTATTCTTCTGACACATGTTTATGTTTCAGTTAATGATTGTCTTTCAACCTATTGAATTAGTGATCATTAGCACCTATTTGGTACAACTGTTTATTCATACATCTGATGATATGCCTACAAAATCCCTGACTTTGTGCAAGTGTACCTAGAAGAATTGATGCTGTTTTCAAGGCAAAGGGTGGTCACACCAAAAATGTATTTCATTTAGATTTTTCTTCTGTTAACTCATTTTGTATTTCATGAATGATATGATGGATAAACATAATCTATTGACATGTCTTTTTTTGACAGCATTCTTACTTTCCAGCATTTGCGCAGTACTGTAGTTTACCATAAAACTGGCTGATATGAGCAGGGGATTTCACAGGTTTACAACCCTAAATAAATATCTGGGTTTAAAACTTCCCCTCTGCACTGTCATGATCTTTTCATATCTTTGTTTGGCCTTTTACATGAGGCAACTACTCCAATGTGCTGGTGATAAAGCAGATATCAGTCATGAACAAATATCAGTTCAATCATCAAGGCTGGATAGGCTTAATTAGTATTCACATAATATGATTATCTAAACAGAGGTGCGTTATCTGATCTGTGTGACAATATCAGAACTGAATTGGTTTTTGTAATCATTGGATAATCAAGCTTTTCTTGGTTACTCATTCATGAATGCAGTGCAGAAGGAGAAGGCGTGTAGCAGGGCTACCAGGCGTCAGTAAGTCAATCACTTCTGCTTAGTTTAACTAATTACTTTTATTGGTTTTTTTTTCTGTCTACTGTCCTGCAACAGATGGCTCCCCAGCTCACTGGTGTGCAAAATACTGCTGAATTTAAAAATACATTACAATAAGTAACTGAATCAGTTCAGTGTGGGTGTATGTATACAGATAAAATGCGTATACATCCAGTTTAAATCATTGGATGTATCTGTGAATGCACTGGGGAACTTCTCCAAATAGCTTCATTCTCTGTTTAACATTGCAATCACTTAAGCAAACTCTAGATATTTTATGCTCAGTGCCAGAATGTGCAATACTTCAGCCTATAAATTTTGCCTTTAAATAACATTTTAAACTGTCTGCTGGCCTACTTTGTGACACACCCTTTAACATCTGGGTTTGTTGCACAGATGATAGCAGTTTTGACTTTGCTCTCAGAGTCATGCAGAGCAAATAATAAAGTTTTTAAAAGTACAGATGGACTCATTTTAGGTCAAACTTGGCCAGCTATGCTATCTCAAAACTAAGAGCTGTGTCTGTGAATGTCTCCTGCTGACAGCTTAGAAATTATGTTGTAGAGCTGGCAATGACAAGGGAAAGCAGTGTCTAGGGTCTGTGACTGGCTCAAAATGTTCACTGTCCATAGAAATATTTTATAAACAAATACATTTTGAATGGACACTGAGCAATGTTAAATTAAGACATTAATCTTGAACCTCCCTTGGAACCAACAGAATAAGTTCAGGGTCTGTCCATACTAGGACTGCAACTAACACATATTTTCATTCATATCTTGTTTTGTCCACAAACCAAAGATATTCAGTTTACTGTCATAGAAAACCAGAAAATATTTGCATTTCAGAAGCTGGAATCTGAGAATTTTCTTAAAGAATTACTTTAACCGATAAATCGAATCATTGATTATTTATCTGATATGATAGTTGGCGATTGATTAATCATTGCAGCTGTAGTCCATTTCAGACAGCTAAGTTAATTGGATTTACCTGCATCACAGCTGTACATTGTTTATTGTAAATTAATTTGATAGCTGGGATGAAAGCTATTATGCTGAAAGTAACAAATACCATTGTCCTTTCTGTTAAAAAAACAACAATTCTGAACAAAACTAACGTTACTCTCACCATCTTCAGGTTAGCTGAATTTTAAGCTAGCTTACTCCGCAATGCACTACTTCATTTAGCAATTTATGTAATTAGTAATTTCAGTGAAGACGTGCGGTGACACCCATTTCTCTTAAATGACTTGAGATCAGTAATTTTCTTGAATTTACTTACTTTTTTCTCAGTGAATACCTCATATTCAGATATGTAACTTTGGTCAGCAGGAGCCTGAAATCCCCTTTAACGTTACATATTCGGCGGGCTTTAGGACCCAGCTGTCCGGCTCCCGTGAAGACGACAATGGCAATATTATGACAGGGGTTACCTGCGCGCTTACTGACACCCAACATTAACCATTTAAGCTAAGCTACAGCCGATTGTAATACTATTGTACACATGTTGTACTGTCGGTAGGTGTGTTGTAACAGGTCCAGTGATCGCAGGAAGCTGCGGCTCATCTCTCAGCTGCCGATGGAGCACATCCGACTACCAAAGGTAATAGTTTACAGTGATTAGCTGCCATTTCCGCGCTGTACCTCCAGTGGCACTCCAGCACACACCGTCATGTGCGCTGACCGCAGAGTTTTAATTCCAATCATTAAACAAACACAGGCTTAATTAAAGGGCGTGTGCTGTGTCGGCCACGTAGGCAGCCACTGTCCTCTCCTGCAGCGATCAGCCACATTTGGCCGCACTCAGTTAACACACGAGTATACAGCTGTGTCACAGCTCCTCTATGAGGATGCGGCTGTTTGATGTTGTTCTTCCTTTCCCCCCTCCAGGTGGAGAATGTCAGGCTGCTTGACCGAGTCTCCCCTAGAAGGAGTACGGTGGGCACCATCTACCTGACAGCCACTCACACCATCTTTGTGGAGAACGCAGCTGGAGCGCGCAATGAAACATGGGTAGGCAACATTTCATTAGGCTGAAGGACCAGAAACAGTTTGGAGAAACATTAAAACTGTAGGTTGTCAGAAGACCTCAAATACAGTGCAAGACACAACGTGTGCATATGCTGTATCACGTTGCACAATGTGTTTGCAATATAACATTTCCAATAAATGCTCTATATCTGCCATTTATTTTCCTTACCAGGTGCTTCACAGTTTGGTGTCCAGCGTGGAGAAACAAGCCGCCACAGCCTCAGGATGTCCCCTGATCATTCACTGCAAGAACTTCCAGGTTCTTCATTTTGTCATACCTCGAGAGCCCGAGTGCCATGACGTTCACCTGTCCCTACAGCGTCTTTCCCAGCCAGGTAAACTGTGATCATGTCGCCAGAGGTGATGTAACCGATTTGGTGATGTTATAGCTAAAATGTGGCTTAGAAGCAGACCAGTATATCAGAGGTTCGGTGCACTATTGTCCTCTGATTATGGCTTTTTTCTTTACAGCTATATTGATTTCTGTGTTGGATTTTTGGACAATTATTAGATGTCCTGCCTCCCCCATACATTTTAACCAAATTTGGAAGATCCTTGTTGAAGATGTGTGTTTTAACAGGGATATATTTAAAAACAAATATCAGCTGATAAAATGTTATGAGAAATGTTACTCCCTCTTAATTATATCAATGCCAGCTTTAAAATCCAGGCTGTGGTCAGCCTCTAGGTTTCATTTCCTCTGCTTTTGCCACACTTTGGACTGTCTAACTCGAACAAAGTGGAGGTTTTGTGCGTCAAAGTTTAGCAGCCAGTATTGTGCCTTGCAGAGAGTTACGAGGAGCTGTATTGCTTCTCCTATAAGCCTAACGTGGATGAGGAGGAGAGAAGGCAGGAATGGGACTTCTTGGACGTCAACACTGATTATAGCAGAATGGGACTCCCAAACTCCCTGTGGAAACTCTCCCCTGTTAACCAACACTACAAGGTCAGTGAGCTGACATCTATGACCAGTTGTACAATTTTATCCTAATATGGACGTGGCAGAAGCTTAGACTTTTATTATGGTGTTTTCAAAGGTGAGTGACACTTACCCCGCTGCCCTGTTTGTACCCGATTCTGCCGCACCTCCGGTCATAGTTGGGAGCTCCAAGTTCAGAAGCAGAGGCAGATTTCCAACTCTGTCATACTACTCCAGAGAAAATCATGTAAGTTGACTGCATACATTTTCTCTTTTTATTTTCCATGAGTGAGGATTGTAGCAACTAGAGCCCAACCAATAAATCCTTGGGTCGATAATATTGGCCAGTTTGAGCTAACTGCAGAAAATTGGTAATGGTGTTTATAACAGCTGATAAATGACAATTTAAAAAGAAACAGAGAGACGGATCGATCCCATTAGCATGTTATGTTATGTTGCTGTTGCATAGTTTGTCTACCAGACACCAGACACTCTGCAACTCCCCTGTTGGCAACTCACGTGTTTGGCACTATAAAAGAAGTTTATTTTAAACTTCATTATGTCATGTTATCATGGTGAGGTCTCATAACTACATGAAACAAATGTTAGGGGTATGTTATATGTTTGTAAAAAGAAGAAAAAATACAATATTGGCCAATATATTGGAATATCAGATTTTAATGTGCTCAAATATGAAAATCGGCATCTGTCTTAAAAATCCCATATCAGTTCAGACTCTAGTTGCAACACTGACAGAACCAATCTCTGACTCAGACCGTGGCCAGGAATGGCTTGTTCGAGGAAAGCCTATCAAAGCAGTTATTTGGCAGACAAACGTAGAAAGGAGATCATATATTAAGATGTAAAATGTCACAATGACATTACTACTTTTTTGGTTGCTTTGCTTGGCCAGTTTTTGCTGAAATGACTTGCTAAAACTGGTCTGCCATTCTCAGCATCTCGCTGTTGAGTTATTGGTACTGCATGCAGAGTAATACAGCGGGCCTGAGAGTTCAAATACAAGTATTTCTTCCATCCCTTAATGAGTCACAAACCATGGCAACAACACGCCTGTGTTGAGCTCTCAGGGTCACCGTACTCTCGCCATTTTTTTTAAAGTTAAGTAACACTAGCCTGAAATAAAATAAGTTTAAAGTGATGATGCTCTGGTGGCACCAAAGTGGAACCAAGTTCTCTCTTTGGTTTTGTATAATTTGCTCTGATTCTTCTAATAATTCACTTCTGATACAACACAGCCAAGCTACAGGGCAATATAAAATGTGTTTGTGGTGATACAGAGCAAAAACAGATTTTTCTTTTTTGCCATTTCAGTTTTTAGTGATTTTAAAAAATATTTTTTTTTAACAATGGTGTGGTACTTGGCAACAAGTAGATCTTCATCATGTCAGGGTCACAGGAGTACACTAAAAAATAGAATAGTAAATGTGTGAATAAAAAGAAGGAACACATACAGAAGTACGGATGTCAGTCAACAATGAAACAAAATGGAAAGCGTACCTATGCCGTACCAGGAGATTCTTAGCCAGGCACATTGTCAAACGTCCAATGAGATATCTGTTCTGTCGTTAAATGAAACCATGGATCATGACCTTTTTTCTAAATTTGAATCACGAATAAGCCTGAGCATTCATAATACATTATATTAATCCTTGACTGGACAGTTGGGAGTGCTTTATGTGTGAGTCAGAGGTCAGCTTCCCAGGGTTGAGGGTCCAGTGTGTGGAGCCCAGTTTGTACAAAGGGGCTCCGCTCCGGTTCATGAGCCAGACGGGAGAATCACACAAACGGTCTCTGGCCCTTTCCCCTTGTGGCTACTAAATGGAGATTTGAGAAAATGTGTGGTTGATTAATTTAAATTGAACATGGGATGAAAGAAAAAGTACTGTGAATTTGTATTCACCCTGATTCTCACATCTTACAGCAAATTTTTTTTTGTTGTTGTTGTAAATGTCATCCAAAGTAATAATTCACTTAAAATCAACTGTCAAGACAAGTAAACATTCCTGTATGAAGCAGCCTGCGTGCCTCTCCTCACAGGCTGCCATCTGCCGTAGCAGCCAGCCCCTGTCAGGTTTCAGCGCTCGCTGCCTGGAGGACGAACAGATGCTGGAGGCTATCTTGAGGTCCAACCCCCGCAGCGACTTCATGTATGTGGTGGACACTAGGCCTAAGGTGAGCCCTTTGTGCCTAAGGAACGGCCTGCAAAAATACAAGTCTTACAGTACAATGCTGTATGTTCAGGTGGGCTTTATTTTCCATACTGTGTTTTACCAGCTGGATGGTCACAGCAAAAGCCTTGAAAACATCCTGACTATGTGCTTGTTGAATCCAGATCAGTTTTATGTAACTGATATTTGTGTAAATCCATGTTTTCTTATTATTTTCCTCTTGAAAAAGTATATTCTGACAATGAATCAAATGTCTTTCTAGCTGAATGCAATCGCAAACCGAGCTGCAGGAAAAGGCTACGAAAATGAAGACAACTATTCCAACATTAAGTTCCAGTTCATCGGCATCGAGAACATCCACGTTATGAGAAACAGCCAACAAAAAATGCTAGATGGTAATTATCATGTCTTGCTGAAATGATTTCTCATACTGATTGTAAATTGATTTACTGTAGAAACAGTTTGGAAGCCACAGCAGAGCGTCCATCACTGTGTCAGAAATGTTTCACCACATCAGTGTTTGTGGAATGGAATGTATATTTTCTGGCAGTCTGTTTTAAAGCCCGCTCCTTCTTCACATTACTAAAGCACAGAGGGACCCCATGCTACTCCTGTGGCTTTCATATGCGCTCATGTGGGCCGGACTGTGCTGCAATCAGGCCTCAAATGAGCCCACAGGAGAATTTCTGGGTATTGTGCAGCGGTGCTCCTAGGAAGACTTTGAATCCATCTGGATTTTATTTCTTAGCTATTTTGGTTTCCTGGAGTGGACAATCCGGGACCTTATCCCCCAAAGAGAGACAGAGGGCGTGAGAATGATGTGATTTCAAGTCTGAAAAGTTATAGCTGTTCTAAGTTGTGATAACTCTTTGCCCTCTCAAGGGAAATCTTTAAATGCTGGAGGCAGAGCCTGCCCTTAAGAGCCTGCCTGACTCTCTCCACCTGATTGCAAACTTCAATAAGATTTGGAAGGACCCCCCCGCAGCATTAGAGCAAACATTTCTTCTTAGTGGAAGTCCGCTCTACTAAGTATTGTAAAAGGTTGCCTGAACTCATTCACCTGTTCACTGTCCTATCAGTGGCCACAGAGCGCCTCTTAAGAGGTCAGCACAATGGTGTGGTGTCAGCAAAAAACACTGTCAGCCGCTTAATGAGTGAGTAGTGAGCAGATGTTTCCACAGCCAGTTTCCATGCAGTTGTATAAAAGTGTGTCTGCATGAATGTTAATGTGATGAATTTTCCTGCGCAAATGAAATGTCAGTTGTGGAGAAACGGCTTCATGTCACTCTACCCCTCAGTGAACTTGCAAATATTTATGTTGAACCCTGAAGATGGGGGGTAAAAATAAATTTTAGATTCAGTTTTACAAGATAAACAAACATAATACAGGAAGCCTTATTGTACAGAAATGGATCTGTATTTAATTGTTTGTCTTGCCTGTGTTATTATGGGCATGGCTTTGTCTTACATTCATATTTTAAAATACACAGTGACGAGGCTAACATCCTACAGCCATGCAGCTCTGTGAGGCTATATTTAAACACATTGGTTCTTTTTAGCTAAATGCTAACTTCAGTGTACTAACATGTTCACAATGACCATGCTATGTTGATGTTTAGCGGGTGTACTATTTACCATGTTTACCATCTTACTTCAGTGTGTTAGTATGCTAACATTTGCTAATTAGCAAAGTACAGCTGAGGCTAATGGGAATGTCATTAGTTTTATTATTTGGTTATAATATAATAAAGTGTTGAACAAATGAAACATTTTGATTTGATGATAGTACTAAATGAAAAGTTAAGGGCTCACCATAGGGATTAAAATGCATTATGAGGGGAACATGAATGTATGCTCCAAATTTCATGACAATCCATTAAGTAGTTGCTCAGGGTGTTTTACTTAAAACCACAAATCAAGCTCATGTTTGTGCTAGAGGATCTGTAAAGTCATTAGGATACATCACCTGTGAACCATGAATATCTGGAACCATTTTGTACCAATCCATGCTGTAAATGTTGAGATATTTGACAAGAAAATTCTAAACTTTGACCTACTTGTGGCTCAAGAGGAAAAGTCTGCAGATCACCAAAGTCAGTAGGATTCATCCTCTGGGGACCAGCAATGCCTGTTAAAAATGGCAGGCAATCCATACAACAGTTGTTGAAATATTTCAGTCTGAGCCAAAGTGTTTGACAGACATTCCTAGAGCCACGCCGCCAGCGTGACTAAAACCATTGTGTGGGGTCCAAATGAACCATCACACGAGAAGCTGATGTGTTTTGAAAAACAAAATATGCTAGTGTGACCCATATTTTCTCATGCAAGGCACAGATTCCCTTTGAATTCCTCGTCATGAATGTTCTTAGTGATGTGAGGTTTAATAAAGTCCTGTGATCAGGTATGCTCCATGTTTCCTCCCGGTGAGACAGCTGTGTTGTGGTTACAGTGTGTGAGCTGCGTTCCCCCTCCATGTCCCACTTCCTGGAAGGTCTGGAGAGCTCAGGCTGGCTGAAGCACATCAAAGCTGTTTTGGATGCAGGCATCTTCATCGCCAAGGTCAGTCTGGAGGTTAATCCATGCTGACTGCCTCACCATGACACTCAATATTAGGGGTGTGTGTGTGTGTGTGTGTGTGTGTGTGTGTGTGTGTGTGTGTGAAAGAGATTGTCTGTCTGTGTACACTGAGTTGCCAGTTATGAGGTACATGTAGCCAAAACTAATGCAGTCTGATACATCAGTCATGCAATAAAAAAGTCTTTAGGCAACTACCCTCATAGGTATAAGTGGGGTGGCCAAAATAACAGAAACACCTGTCAGTATAACAGTACTGTAGTAGTAATTCAGATCACTCCCCGCTGTCTGGGTTGTATAAGTAGAGCACATTTACCTCCTACATTGCACTTATTAAACAGTATTTGCTCTCAGGCTCCACCTGTCTATGATTAATATAGACAGGTGGTAACTTAATACTTAAGTTTGTACATGGTCAAGTTTAGGGGATATCTATGCTTGGAGTAAATTAATTCAACAGACACAGGCGGGATTTGTATGCCGCCTAACAGGAAGTAGAAAGTGCCTAAAAGGTGCAAATGAGGAAACAAAAATGATCTAATAATCGCTGGTTTCCCTTCTCAAAACTGCTATTTACCAGAGAGCTTTTAATTACTTAAAATAAAATACCACAACCAACTGTGTCAGACTTGTTAAGATGAAAACAGGAACATGACATGGCAATCATACAGAAACCCAATACAATGTAATTACAACAAAAGCATTGTATCTATTTCCCTAAACTTCAGGGCCTGAAGCAGCAGAAACTTTGAAACATATCTGGATCGATGCAGTCTGTTTAAGCTGTTTTCGTTGTTTTGTGTTGTTTTTATTTCTGCAACCTATTGTAGAATTTTAACTGCTACGAACAGGTATTTCAGATCTGTTACCCTCTTGTGAGTCAGCGTGCAGCCTCAGTGGGTCTAAAGGTGGTGTATCTGAGAATTTAAAGGTGCCCTGTGGAGTTGTAAACCAACTTCTGTTTTCATTAAATGTTTTCTCACCAGAATCCTTCAGGCCTAAATAACCTGTTGATTTTTTTTTCATTTTTATTATTTCAATATAAAGAAAACACAGATTTGTTTTCATTTTGAAATAACACAATTTGTAAAAGATTTCACTGTATTTGTGTCTGTGTGTGCACGCAGGCTGTTGCAGAAGAGGGTGTCAGTGTCCTGGTTCATTGTTCAGACGGTTGGGACCGCACCGCCCAGGTGTGTTCAGTGGCCTGTGTACTGCTGGATCCGTACTACAGGACCCTCAGAGGACTCATGGTAGATGGTGAACTTTTGCCTTTTTGTACCTAATTTACAGTGTAGAACTGCATCTTTTAAGTAGCACTGTGCATGCCACATACCTCTCTGTATCATATTAATATATCCAGTTACATGGTGGCTTTTGCTGATAGTACACCATACAGGGCTCATGAGGCTTGCTTCTTTAATCAGAAGGATTTGCACAGGCTAACTGGGAATCCACTAAGCGCCACTATGGAAAGTAAATATAACAGAGAAGTCTGCTTTTAAGAATTGCCCTGAAAGTCAGAGGAAAATGACCCCACACAGAGGGTGAAGAGGTTCAGTCATTCTGCAGGGCTCCACTGTTCACTATGTCTGAACCTTGAATCATGGCACACTGACATTCAACATGTGCAAAAAATCTTTGTGTTTTAGCAGGTCAATGTATTTTTTTTTTTTCTGCACTAAGGTTCTCATCGAGAAAGACTGGGTCTCGTTTGGACACAAGTTCTCTCACAGGTTTGACTCTAAACAATATTACTGTCATAGCATCTGATTTAGGTGTTTGGTTTTGATCGAACTGTCCTCACCTCTTCTCCAGGTGCAACCACCTGGTCGGAGACCCTAAAGAGGTATCTCCCATCATCGATCAGTTCCTGGAGTGTGTGTGGCAGCTCATGGAGCAGTTCCCCTGTGCCTTTGAGTTCAACGAGAGGTTCCTCATCACCATTCACAGTCACATCTACTCCTGCCAGTATGGCAACTTCATTGGTAACAACCAGCGGGAGAGGAAAGAGCTCGGGTGAGATTTACACCCGCAGCCGCCATCACTTTGTTTTCCTTTTCACAGCACAGGCATCTTGTCAGAGCCACCGCTCTGAGAGAAGACTGACTGCTGAAGAGAAGTGACAGCCGGTAGTATATTATGTCCCCAGGCTCATGCAAATAGAGACGACTCTATGTTCGAAACAAAAAAAACAATCAGTGTCTTTCTTTTATCAGAAGCCCATTAATCATGTTTTGATATTATCTTTAACTCTTGACTTCCACTTTACATTCATACAGATTGTGTGAGAGGACTCACTCTTTGTGGAGTTATCTAATGACGAGCCAGGTAGACTACATCAACCCTCTGTACCGACCAGACCACAGCCAGACACAGGGGCTCCTCCAGCCATCTACTGCCCCCTACTGCTTTAAGTAGGTTCTAACAAACAGAAAAAAACACCCACAACTTCAGTATAAAATCTGGTATACACATGCATTTCCTATTACAAACACAAGTCTCAGTTGTTAGACTCTTTTGCAATAAATCCATGCAAATGGTAAATGAAACAAAGGAAAGAGACGATGATGTGTGTATTTTAGAGCTTAGAGATATCTTGCTTTGTGTAGGTTTTGGAGAGGGCTGTACAACCGTTTTGACCGAGGGATGCATCCTCGACAGTCAGTGGAGGATTATCTGAGTGCCATCCAAGAGGAGACACAGCAGCTGGAGGAGCAGCTGGCTTCACACAAACAGGTAGGACAGGGCTAGATTCATACTGCCATGTTTTTTTGCTGGATATAGAAGATGACTGTAGTCTTGTTGTAATAATGTCCTTACATTATCAATAGAAAATTGCTCAGCTGGAGCAGGAGCAGGGGTGGCCTGTCACCCAGAAAGCAACCACCTTTGATAAGAGCCCCACGGCATGGGCTCATGGGAATGACTTCAGGCTGGCCAACACCCCTCAGGATTACACCGGGGGCTTCATCACCAGCAGCCCCTGTCAGTCTAAAGCACCAGACAGCAGCCTGATCCTCCTGCCCCAGGAATTGAGGCAAACGTCGGAATCCAGCCTTTCCAACGGCAGCGACCAGGAGTCAGGGATTGCAGACCTGAGCTGTCGTTCACCTCTCAGCGAGGACAGCACCCGGGATCCAGACTCTGATGAAGCTGCCTACTCCACTGCCTGAGCAAATGTAGCATTTGGCGGAAGGTGCAGCACCAACCACCCGTTCACGGGGTCACTGAACAAACACTACTCTTTTACAAGACTTGCACTTTTGTTTGCATGTGGTGTGGCGGACTCTCTCTGTTTGCCACATACATACTAGTTAATAGCTGTTTACTGTAGCTGAACACATTTTACTTCTTACCCTGGTGAAAGAAATTAAGATTGTAAAAGTAATAGTAAAGCTGAATATAAAGGGCAAGTTAACAGTTAACAGTGAACAATTCAATACAGAGTGTGTCAACTCATCATATTCATGATGAGCCATTTAGCTGTGCGCGCTTGCTTTTTACTATGGTCGTCCATATTCGTTTATTTATTTGGCTTTACATTGTAAACACCAAAAAGGATGTGAAGTAGTCAGCTGCACGTTTCAAAGCAATATGAAATAATTAAGAGAGCTCCATTTGAACCAAATCATCATTGTGGGTAGCTCCATTGATCTTAGAGAGCAAAATGATTGAAACAATCACATGATAAAACAACAAATGGATAAACTGCGGAGAGTGAAAAACCCAGCAGACTCGAGTTGAAGCTCATCAACAAGGAAATGACAAATGTGGACAGACAATTGGCTGTAACAGGTGCTAACTGGCATTCAGAATGACTCAATTTGTAGCATTTTTGTAAAGATTTATCTCCTTTAAATCATTTTCCATACTGTGTTTTGGTAATTTTGTTTCAAACACCAGATTTAAATGCTGTCGCACCTTATGGTAACTGCCACTCACAGGCCATCTGGATTCAAGATTTCAGGTTGGCCTGAAAGAGCAGCAGTAATCCCATTCTACCCACAATTTAGTTCAAATGGGTAATGCAGCCATTTTTCCATTCCAAAGAATATATTAAAAGTAAACTTAACTTACTCAGCACACCACAGTGACCACAGTTACATTTTTGGAGTCATAACACTACAATAACCAGTGGTTCGTTGTGGTTGATTGGCATCTTGTGGTCCACACCTGGGTATTTCAACTAGATAGATTTTAAATTTTATTGAAGACAAGGCAACATTATACATTTGTGTCCACAAAATTTCAACACCAGATTTGATATGATCAAATCACAATTCTTACCAAAGGAAACAGACCTGTCTACTGGTGTAAATAGTCCACACAGTAAATGATAGGCCTACTAGATACAGCAGACTAGAGCATGTGAACACAAATGTACTGCTGCTTCGGGCAGCAGATTATTGACTGACTTTTTGAATATTTGTGCCATCTCAACTGTAAAATTAGCATTAAAGCTACTGACTTAGGGTATTGGAGTACACACTAGGTGCACTCCAGTACTGCACATGAACAATGCAGAGATGATCAAGCAAAGCATGTTGAAATATTTTTGTACTATGACCTATTTTTTGACTATTGTCTGTAATGCATGTTGTTTTGTATTTGTGTATCAGAGGGTATAAAATGTCTGGTCTAAAGGATTTCTGACCTTGTATGAAAGAAAGAGCTGCTTTTATTTGTTCATGTAGACTAGGAGCCAAATTTGTCAAACTGATCTAAATGCAAAAATGTATAGTTAGTGTCAATTTTCTTTTGAAATAAATAAATACATTATTATTGTCAATGATACTGTTCTAATAATACTCTGTTGTGTTCTTACCTGTCAGTTCACCAAATAAATGTCACACCTATCCCCACTGGCATCTAGCAGTGCAGACAGGTTTGGTTTTATTTGCCCGGGGTTTGAGATTTCTGGATAATCTACAGAACACAATTTGAATAGTTTTCAAAGGGCTTACGTTTTCATTAGAAAGTAGTTCCAGTCACAAATGTTGACCATGTGATCTGTGGATTATCCAGAGTAACTGGGACACTGATTATAAAAATACCTTGCTGTCGAGTTTTTGGAAGGTAACTTTTTAGTGTTTCATTGTCTTTGTGTGTAGGCAGGAATTTCAAAGAATAATAATAATAATAATTCCTGGACAAATAGAAAAAAAAAATCTAAACAGCCAGAACCTCATACAGGTTGACCAATAAGTTGCACTGTCTGTTATTCTTGAATTTTGTATTTATTTCCTCAAAACAGCAGGGCTGAAACCCATTTGTGTCTTGTTCCTGTTTCCCTTGTTCACCATCTATAAGCCTTGATGCAAGAGATTTACATCTGAACAACTGCTTCTGCAGAATCACCTCAATTTACAAACAACAATACTTTTCATGTTATTGGTATTAGCAGGTCTCTACCAGAGTTTATGACATTATCAATCAGGTACAGTCAATGGCAGCAAAGACTTGTCGGGAACAGAGATTTGGAGCTCTGATTCCTTAAAAGAGGAACATCTGGCCAGCTGTACTGGCCATGAGCCAGACCCTGAACAACACCAGTAGCCCTGCTCTGTGGCTCATCCAGCTGTCTGCTTTCATTTATTATCTGCAAGCAAAGTGAATTTTACTTTGAGGATCAACAATGCATCTTTTAATTTGTTTGTTTTCCATTAGTCTTCCCAAAATTGGAAAGTTGATGGAGAACCTATAGCTGGTCCCAAGAGTCTAAAAAGTGTAAAGGTTTAATTTACTTTTGATCAATTCTTAAATGCAATTATTTGTTTAGACAATAATTAGACATTTCAGCATTTTCCTCTCACAGTAAACAAATGTCTTCTATTATTTTATTTACAGTCACTGAAGCGGGAGCACTGAACCAGCAAGACGTGGTCCACACGGCCATGCAACACGGTACATCTACGCACATGACGTTTCTGATTTACGTGATGACGTTTGTTGTAGGCTCCACTATGATGGCAGCTGTAGGTTGACATCGAAACAATACTGAATATAAACTATTTAAAAGTTCGCGGAAACCCCCCGACACAACAACGTGGAACAAAATTAACAGTTTTCAGATAGTACACACTTAAAACACACACCTGCCCGGTCTGGGGAACGGTAAGTTGACGAAGCTACAGTGACGCCGAGTGTGTCTGTCGCTAGTTAACTCGTCTCTCACGTTTTGCACTACACTCTTTTATATCTGTCGAGCTAGCAGTCTACCTGAGAAGTGTGTACAAACTGTACACAGCCTCCCACCTGAGAGCCTCCACTGTCCTGCTCATGTAAGCCAATGCTAAGTCTGTAGCCTGCTAACTGCTACAGGTAACCTAGCTAGCCCATAGTGCTGCTGAAAGCTTCCTGCTGCGACGAGCTAACGTTAACGCCAGCCAGCCAAGCACGTCCTGCATATGTTGAGTAGACAGCTGCTGTTCCCATGTCTGTTTGCGTTGATGTGACTTGTTAATTTAGCAGGTAACGTGAAGTAGCCCAGCTGAAAGGAAGCAGAAACCGCCCTGAGATTGAGTAAGCTTCCCTAATGTTGAGACTGGCAATGAGATAATGTGATTTAATACCCTGAGGCTGTAATTCCTGCAATTAATATTATACCGTTATATATTGTTAGCCAAATGGTTTGTCAGCATTTCTTGGGTGTCTGGGGATCATGTGCTCCATGTCTTTGTCTTGCCACCTCTTCCTGTTTGGTCTGTCACAATTCAGCATATTGGGCTAGATCTATAAAACCACAACCTTCCTGAAGCTTGTCTTCTTTTCTATTTGTGTATTTTATTTATTTTGCATCTTTCTGTTTGCATGGTGAAGTGGCACTATGCCCGCAGCTACTGTGGATCACAGCCAAAGAATATGTGAGGTTTGGGCCAACAACCTGGAGGAGGAGCTGAAGAGGATCCGACATGTCATCCGAAAATACAACTACATTGCTATGGTGAGAGATGCTCATAGAGGGGAAAAAAGCTGTCAAGACACACCCAGATCTTTGTTGTTCATAACGAGTTGTCTGTCTTCTTACAGGACACAGAGTTTCCAGGTGTAGTAGCCAGACCAATTGGAGAGTTCAGGAGCAACGCTGACTATCAGTACCAGTTACTGCGCTGCAATGTGGATTTGCTCAAGATAATCCAGCTTGGCCTCACGTTTATGAACGAACAAGGGGAATACCCTCCTGGAACATCGACATGGCAGTTCAACTTTAAGTTTAACCTCACGTAAGATGACTTTTGTGCTACTTTCACCATTTTCACAATTTATGTTGCACTCAAATGCATCCATTGCATGCACTTGAGTATTTGGTCCACTGTATCTTGATCTGCAATTTACAGTTAACAGCAACACAGATTCAAATACAACACCTGCTCGTGTCAAAGTAGAATCTGCATGATTTGGTCACCTTTTATGGTCATACTAGCTAAGGGAAGAGTATCTTAGCTAGCTGACAGGACACACAGATGACACATAAAAGGAAGTTTGTATGTTATTTGTGGTCTTTAAACTGCTCCTCCTCAGGCCCAGTTCACAAAATGCAGACTTTTTTTTATAATTATGATATTTAGTTGCTGCTGTCATACCTACTTGATTGTCTATAGTGGTTGAAATAATAACAGTGTGACATGTAGTCCAGTCCCAGTCCCCTGATTGTGACTATGATTAAATAGATTGTGATATTCTCCCAATCTATTTATTTGCAGTCACAATTCATCTAAATTGTGATCTTTTGAAGTGCCCTGAAGACTATAGCCAGACTTGAAATAGCCTTTGAATTTCTCCATTTTGCATCATTAAAAAACAACATTGCATTTAAGATACTACACATGTTTCAAACCCGAGTTTAATTTGAAGTCAAAAGTCAACATAATCATAAAATAACACTTTTCAAGCGCTCACAACTCAATTGCATTGTTTATAGTACGTCACACAAGGAAGAACCGCTAGTCAGTGGGGCAATAAATACCACAATCTCTACAGTTCACCTGAAAAGTAGATTGTGGACGCTTTAGGTCTCGATCTGAAATCGCCACATTGCCCAGCCCTGGTGACCTGTGTGCTTGTCTTTGTCCCCAGAGAAGATATGTATGCACAGGACTCCATTGAGCTCTTGACCACTTCAGGGATTCAGTTCAAGAAGCACGAGGACGAAGGCATCGAGACGCTGTACTTTGCAGAGCTGCTGATGACATCAGGAGTTGTGCTCTGTGATGGAGTCAAGTGGCTGTCTTTTCACAGGTATTCTGCTTTTGCGATTAGCAGCTATTTTTGTGTGCGGTCAAGTATATTTAAAATTGTGGCAGCTATACTGTAGACAGCTGAAAGCAACAGGAATGAAGACAGTTGTCTTTCCCAGGAGTAACTTTTACTCTCTTTGCTTGTTAGTTAGTTGATAAACAGGCACTTATCAGAAACACATTGAGTTGGTTCTGGTATCATTAAGTAGCATTGGACTGTGTATTATCTGTGTTATGTGTTTGAAAGCTTATGTTTTCTCAATGTATGGTATATTTTGTCATGTCTGTCACAGCCTTTCTCCTGTGTTTAAATTTTTACTAATGGTATTTGCTGTGGCCTTTCAGAAGGAACATGAAAAGTGATATGGATTATTATTTATTTTCATTTTTGGGGGCTTTTTAGAGAGAGGTAAGATGTTACGCAGAACTGTGATTTTTATTTCCTACAATCATGTTACTATAAAACAATATCCTGTTAAAATTTGCTATAAAATTTGCTGCTCAAGTTCAAATTGGTTTCTAGTGACGAAGCAAGCGTTTATCTTCTGCACTCTGCTGCTTAACATCTTCATTTCATACTCAGTTTCCCACTGTGTCTCCATGGCAAACTAAAGATAACCAGGATTTGGAAAATAAACAAAGCTTAGGTTTGAATCACCACTGTCATCTCTTTCAGGTATTTAGAACACACCTTTACCAACAGGCTTTTCTGTCATTATGTTTTTATTTATATTCTTGCTAGTTTTGTTCATTCATTCATTTTATCATGGTATTTCTTTACTTGATCCAATTTATCATTTTTTTCTTGTGTATTCAGTGTTAATGGATAATTGGTCTGTTGTGAATAAACTGAGCATTCATCTTCTCAGTTGCTTTTCAGTTCCTGTTAGTTATTTGCTAGACTTTGCTGTAAAATCAAAGTCCCAAATTCACAATATCCTTTTTTTGGGAAATGCAGTGGCTTTATGTAGTTATTTGATCTTGCATGTGTAGTAGTCTAGTCAAAAGGGCAAGCAGGAACAGAAAAAGGAACCTGTCTTTAATTGTCTTTGTGTCAGATTGGAAGTGAAAATATCTCGTGAAGCCTCCAGCTGTGTGCTCTTTAAAAACATAGTTAAAAGGTGTGCATGTGTTTTGCAGTGGCTATGACTTTGGATACCTGATCAAGATTCTGTCCAACGCTAACCTGCCTGAAGAGGAGGTGGACTTCTTTGAGATTCTTCGCTTGTACTTTCCAGTCATATATGATGTTAAGTACCTCATGAAGAGCTGTAAAAACCTGAAGGTACTTAAACAAATGTGTCAGCAGTTAGCACAGAGTCTCTCTTGTTGTCATTTAAAGCTTCACGCCTTGGTTTCTGTTGTGATTTCCTGTGAGGGTGAAGCTCGGATTTTACTCAGACTCGAAACGTGGATCTTGAGTGACTGGCGGTGTTTTGTTTTCAGGGCGGGCTGCAGGAAGTAGCTGAGCAACTGGAGCTGGAGAGGATCGGCCCACAGCACCAGGCTGGCTCTGACTCTTTACTCACAGGCATGGCTTTCTTCAAGATGAGAGAGGTAGGCTCCTTAAATGAGAGAGAGGAGTTGCGTGGTGAATGTCGAACCTCACAAAGTATTACTTTAGCCCCTTTTATATGTTAAGCTGATGGAAGTTTAACATGTAGGTCTCATGTCTGTTTGCATAAAAGTCACAACGTCAGTCTTACTAGGTCGGACCTTCTGTATCACTTTCAACACGGCACAAGTCTGAATTACAGGCTGTCAGGCTGCAGCAGCACGAGGTACAACATGCAGAGAGGGAGGAAGTGAGAAAGATCACTTGGAATTAATTTGTTAGCCCACCCATCTTTTGTTATGCACGAAATCATATTTTTATATTTATACACACACGCGCATGTACAGTGTGTATACTGTGAGAAACATTAAAGTCACTGATATATAAATGACAAAATGCAGTCTCTTAAACAGGTCGATAAAGCCAGCTATGTTACATATTGATGCACCGAATGTTCAGCCAACAAAATTAATCATCTGAAAATTGCAAAAAAAAAAACAATAGCATTTTTGGTGTTTGGTCTAAGTCAAAAGACTGAGTAAATTTTACCAAACGATTACGTTGACATGTCGGCAGTGTGGAAGCATTTTAAAGTGTCTGAGAAAGATGCAAAAATCACTGTTTGCGGACACTGTTCTGCTGAATTGTCTCCTAGCACATCCACTCCATCTGTGGCTGACTTCTTAGAAATGGCAATAAAGGGTCTGACCCGCTTTGAGTGTTTCTGTCACTCGTTTCTGAGAAGGCAATTAAGCTAGCCGCACCTAAATTTGGAGTGCACACATATTCAAGCCTTTATGGTAAATCCACTGAAACGGACCAGTGTGAGCTGACAGGCAGATTAGCAACTTTATCCTGTCATTTTCTCTCTTTACAAAGACAAGTGTTGCAGTTTGAGAGTACTACCTGAAGAGAGGCTGTAAAGTCTTCATGTTGCGCGATACGAGAACCACGTACATTATTTATCAAATTGGGTCTGACTTCATGAATTTAGCGCGAGGATACAATGTGACAATGTCCGGTTTTCACAATAAGGTGTCTGTACAGTATGGAAATGAGATTAATTGGATTATATTCACAGAAAGTATAAAACATATATATTACATGTGTCCATTAAAAGTAAATGGACACATGTAATTTACTTTACTGGACCCTCTCGGGCCCCGGACCCACCCAACATACAGGTGCTGGTCATATAATTAGAATATCATCAAAAAGTTGTTTTATTTCAGTAATTCCATTCAAAAAGTCAAACTTGTATAATGTATACATTCATTCCACACAGACTGATATATTTCAAGTGTTCATTCCTTTTAATTTTGAAAACCCCAAAATCAGTATCTCCGAAAATTTGAATATTGTGAAAAGGTTCAATATTGAAGAGACCTGGTGCCACACTCTAATCAGCTAATTAACTCAAAACAACTGCAAAGGCCTTTAAATGGTCTCTCAGTCTAGTTCTGTAGGCTACACAATCATGGGGAAGACCGCTGACTAGACAGCTGTCCAAAAGACGACCATTGACACCTTGCACAAGGAGGGCAAGACACAAAAGGTCATTGCTAAAGAGGCTGGCTGTTCACAGAGCTCTGTGTCCAAGCACATTCATAGAGAGGCAAAGGGAAGGAAAAGATGTGGTAGAAAAAAGTGTACAAGCAATAGGGATAACCGCACCCTGGAGAGGATTGTGAAACAAAACCCATTCAAAAATATGGGGGAGATTCACAAAGAGTGGACTGCAGCTGGAGTCAGTGCTTCAAGAACCAGCACGCACAAACGTATGCAAGACATGGGTTTCAGCTGTCGCATTCCTTGTGTCAAGTCACTCTTGAAAAAGACACAGCGTCTCGCCTGGGCTAAAAAGAAAAAGGACTGGACTGCTGCTGAGTGGTCCAAAGTTATGTTCTCTGATGAAAGAAAATTTTGCATTTCCTTTGGAAATCAAGGTCCCAGAGTCTGGAGGAAGAGAGGAGAGGCACAGAATCCACGTTGCTTGAAGTCCAGTGCAAAGTTTCCACAGTCAGTGATGGCTTGGGGTGCCATGTCATCTGCTGGTGTTGGTCCACTGTGTTTTCTGAGGTCCAAGGTCAACGCAGCCGTCTAGAAGGAAGTTTTAGAGCACTTCATGCTTCCTGCTGCTGACCAACTTTATGGAGATGCAGATTTCATTTTCCAACAGGACTTGGCACCTGCACACAGTGCCAAAGCTACCAGTGCCTGGTTTAAGGACCATGGTATCCCTGTTCTTAATTGGCCAGCAAACTC
>NC_060168.1:8998430-9009521 GCF_021292245.1 Micropterus dolomieu | reverse complement strand
GTCGCATTCCTTGTGTCAAGCCACTCTTGAACAAGACACAGCGTCAGAAGTGTCTCGCCTGGGCTAAAGACAAAAAGGACTGGACTGCTGCTGAGTGGTCCAAAGTTATGTTCTCTGATGAAAGTAAATTTTGCATTTTCTTTGGAAATCAAGGTCCCAGAGTCTGGAGGAAGAGAGGAGAGGCACAGAATCCACGTTGCTTGAAGTCCAGTGTAAAGTTTCCACAGTCAGTGATGGTTTGGGGTGCCATGTCATCTGCTGGTGTTGGTCCACTGTGTTTTCTGAGGTCCAAGGTCAACGCAGCCGTCTACCAGGAAGTTTTAGAGCACTTCATGCTTCCTGCTGCTGACCAACTTTATGGAGATGCAGATTTCATTTTCCAACAGGACTTGGCACCTGCACACAGTGCCAAAGCTACCGGTACCTGGTTTAAGGACCATGATATCCTTGTTCTTAATTGGCCAGCAAACTCGCCTGACCTTAACCCTATAGAAAATCTATGGGGTATTGTGAAGAGGAAGATGCGATACGCCAGACCCAACAATGCAGAAGAGCTGAAGACCACTATCAGAGCAACCTGGGCTCTCATAACACCTGAGCAGTGCCACAGACTGATCGACTCCATGCCACGCCGCATTGCTGCAGTATTTCCGGCAAAAGGAGCCCCAGCTAAGTATTGAGTGCTGTACATGCTCATACTTTTCATGCTCATACTTTTCAGTTGGCCAACACTTCTAAAAATCCTTTTTTTGTATTGGTCTTATGTAATATTCAAATTTTCAGAGATACTGAATTTGAGATTTTCATTAGTTGTCAGTTTTAATCATCACAATTAAATGAAATAAACATTTGAAATATATCAGTCTGTGTGTAATGAATAAATATAATATCCAAGTTTCACTTTTTGAATGAAATTACTGAAATAAATCAACTTTTTGATGATATTCTAATTATATGACCAGCACCTGTAGTCTCTCTAAATCCTGTGGGAAACACTGAGGAAAAAGCACATTTTGACTATTTAATTTATGCAATGGTAAAAAATTGGCACAAATGTGAATGTACTTGTTCAGCAAATTTTTTCATTATATTTTGTTTTGGTTTCGGCCAAGTATTCTCATTTCGGTGCATCACGGTTACATATTCAATGTCTGAAAAAAGGAATCAGGCAAGGTCTCAAAACGTTTTTTCTTAATAGGTGTCCTCAGTGGGCAAAGACCAGAATTTGTAAATGTTTGGATCAGCTTTTAACCAAAGTACTTCTCAGAATGCTAATCTCCTTGTAAATTCTGCAATACAAACAATTCTACCTTAACCACTGTGAAAGTCACTTAACAGCTAAGACTTCCACCTCACAGAGTTGGGTCACATGATGATGCAATCATAAGTAGGGCTGCGGCAATCGGATACTGATTCAAAACCCTGGATCAGGTATCCCTGACAGTAGGGCCGATCTACGGGGCTGATCTGTTTAATTCAATTAAGTGTGTGTGTGTGTTTTATATTATTTGTAATTGTTACAAAGTTAGGAAGCAATGTTTACGTCAAGGCTGATGCCATGGCCATACACATAAAAAAAAAAAAAAAAGATTCCCAGCCTCTTCTTTACAGTGAGGAATACAGCTTATTCATTTTACACAGGGATCAGATCAGTACCCGGCATCAGCCAATACCCAAAGCCTAGGCACTGGTATCGGGACTGAAAAAGTTAGATCGCATAAGCATACATTTGTGACCTGGTCCAGAGGATAAGACTTAAGATTTTAAAGATAAACTCAATTGAATTATGATGCAAAGTTTAAATGATATCGTATATAAAACGAACATGCATGTGTCTGTTCTCAGTATCTGTCGTCATTATTTGTCCCCACAGATGTTCTTCGAGGATCACATCGATGATGCAAAGTACTGTGGTCACTTGTATGGGCTCGGCTCCGGCTCGGCCTACGTCCAGAACGGAACAGGGAACGCTTACGAAGAGGAGGCCAACAAGCAGCAGTCGTGACATCACTGAAACACTCCCATCCTGCAGTTCACATGCACAATCAGTGCGGCGCTGAAGCCAGGCTTCGCCAACCGGATGATAATAACAGAAGAACACAAAACATACACACGTCATTTAGAAAGCTGTTTCTCATAGTCACCTTTAGACAACTGATTATGATGATCAAAACAAAACAAAAAAAATCACAGCTGTCCTCACACATGCCCCTGCTGGCTGCGCGTGTGTGTGTTCGCGTGTGTGAGTTTAGTCTTTTATTCCTATGAAGCGGTAGAGAAGGTCTGATTGGATCATTTAACATGCTTGAAAATATGGGATTTTAGTTTTCCTAAAATGTTCTGTAGAAATGTTTTGCACTTTAAAGCTCTAACCTGATTTTATATGGGAAAGCTGAAAAAGTTTCTGGTGTCTCTCCTCTTTGTTGCCTTCTCTCCGTTCCCATTTTACATTGTGAACGTGCAAATCTTTATTATCACAACACCCGATCTCACCACGCTCAGCCTTAATATTCGCTGCATTTCGTATCTTTTAAACTTTAAGTTATTGTGCTGGTTATCTGACATTGAATAGACGCCCCATTCAACACTACGTCAGTACACCTGCCCTCTTTCATTGGATTTCTGGTATGATAATGAGAAAGGGAGCTCTCAGTGAGTCTGTTTACTTGCACATGAATATCTCATTGAGGGTTGTTTTTCCACTTGTACATATAAAGATAATGTTTATAATGACCTGAATAAGCTCTAATCCCACTGTGAGAAGCCTCTAACAAGCTGGTGTATTCTGCTTATAAGTAGATGGGATACTTAAGATAACAAGTGAACACCATTTCCTCCGAACTATTAGTTGCTGTTGTCCTTTTTTGTGTTTATGATAATGCTCCGAGTAGTGGCATACAAGGATATATAGAGTATGTACTAGATGCATACTTTCCATTGGAGGAATGTGGATTATTTGTGCATGTAAACACCCTCATTGATGCAAGCACACATGAACACAGGTGCATCGCCTCTCCACGTGGTCGTTCAACCAAATTCACCAGACCTTTAAAAAAAAAAAGGTTCGCTTGCTGCAAGACATGCTGAGGTTAACCTGAATTACTCTGTTTAGAGTAAATTTTCATTTTTAATTGATATTAAGGTTATGTAGTTTTAGTGTTGTAATAAAAGAAGAAAAAAAAACATTTTCTCATTGGACAAAAAAAATAACGTTGCCTTTTAAAAAGCATCTTTTTGTTCCAGTGGAGTTCATTTCACTTGCAGTTCTGGCCTTTGAATGACATTTTTGTGCTTAAAAAAAACAAACAAATATATTTGTTTTTGAATTGCTTTCCAGTCAAGTCATGCTGCGTAGAACAGCCGCATGTACTAAAACGTTTGAATAAATGCTGTGTTGTTAAATAGTATCCTGATCTTCCATAGGTTTGTGTTGAAGCGTAGGTTCACAACTTATTAACCTCCTTCGGTGTCAAAAAAAACGATAACTGAAACACTTTCAACAATTTCTTTTTGCAGCACATTTTTCATATTGTAAAGGAGTAAAAGAAGAATATGCAATATATAAGGATTGTTTTTAGATTATTTTGTAAATAAAGGCTTAAAACTTTTCTACCATAAAATGCTCTTGGCTATCAAATCTCTTTAGTGACTCTGAATTCCTCTCGCCAGGCAACAAAAAGAGCTGAATAAAGAGACTGAAGATGAGCTCATTTTATTCTCATAAGGCATCACGACTGTACAGTACATTGACTCACAGATCCATATTGTCTCTTATGTCATTCAGACAGAAGAATAGAAAAATATATATTGACACTGACTTATCACCATGAAGCTGTTTTTGAAACAAGCGTACATTCTTCCTGCTAGTTTTCACCGATGGTTTAATCATTTCCAGCCAGAGATGAGAACAGTGAAAATATACTGTACAAAGCAGCTGGAGCTGTTCTCTTTTTTTTTGCTCTGCTGTATGTCAACGACATCATGCTGTGAGTTAGAAAAACACTCAACAGTATCTGCTTTTTGATGGTGAACATCTGCAGCATTACACAAAGGTTTTGCTGCCGGCCCTCCAGAGACAGTCAGGAAGCTTTTGGCCGGCAGTTTGATGTGCACTGTAGATATTTGGCAGAGGGAGGCAGAGCAGCACCAGCTCTCGGGTATTTTAGTGTGACAGCAACATCCTCACTCATGCTATAACGAGTCAGAAGAGCCCTTATTCACATTACTAGTTAATACATGTTTCTTTTTTTTGTTGTTTCCAAGCAAAAGGAGAAAACATCTTGTACAGTTCACTACAACAAGGTGTGTTTGTGTTGACATCCTGAGATGAGAGCATGCATCGTTTGAACTTCCACTACACTCAACATGGTGGGCGAAACACTCCCCCACCCCTACCCCCTCCATGATCCACACACCCAAAAAAAAAAAGTGCTGAAGCAATATCGGTTACATCACATTAACACCACTGCTAATCTGTACTTAATGTGCAAACATTTGGCAAACTTAAAATAGCATTTACTGATGTGCTAAGCTATGAAACTAACATAGAACAAATAATTCTGCTGTTACATACAAAAGCAGCTCAGATTGATCTCTTAGTATACAAAACGCAAAAACATCTCTTCTTCTTCATCTGCTCTGTGCTTGTTCATATACAAACAAAAAAAAACGTGATGGTTGGAATGCAATGTTCATTTCAATCCACTTGTCCTGGAGCCCAGTCATTCATTTTTCTGTGGCTTGTTTCGTGATATCAGTCATGTGAACCTCTCAGAAGCAGGGTGCAGTATGGAAAACAACAAACACTGATGATGTCACCACGGCTTCACAAACACCGAGGAGGGGGCAGCATAGACCTGTTGGGGTGAAACACATAGCAACAGGTGTTGATTTTATATTTTGATCTACGACTGTGAACGTACCTTTCTGGGTTGATGGTGTCACCTCTGTCTCTTAACTCTTGTTACGCCTCATTTTCTATGGTCATCCCTTCGTTGCTGGCACCTGAACAAGCACACAGGTGCAATAAAATCCATCATTAAAGTCATCTGAAATCCATTATAAGGAGTGTAACATTATCTTACCCTTCTTGTCTTTGTCTGTTGGATTGTCACTCTCTGACCAGGAGGGGGTGCTGGTGAGCAGCCGACTCTGAGACTCCCTCAGCGGCTTGGAGGGGAACTGGCGGCCTTCTACTGCACTGGAAGCACACAAATGCACATGGGCAGGGATGAAGCCAGTAATCACGGGCCCATTGAAGAGTAATTCTGGGCCCACAACCGTCTTTGAAATAAATAAATAGTCCTTAATCCTGCAATCTTATGATCTGAATGATTCCTTTCAAACTGCAAGGCCATAACCTCTGCAAGGTGAAGTTCCTGCATCATTAAACCTAAAAGGTTAATAAACCACCAGGGTGGAGTGCAGTTGTGCAGACTTGTGTTTCTGTGCTGTCCCTATATTTACTTTTCCTTTTTTTTACTCACCCCTTGTTGGCAGGGTTGGGGCCAGTGGGTGAAGAGGGCTGCTCGGGGTCCATATTCACCAGACAGGTTGGGAAAGAGCAACCGTCCCCTAAACTGGAGAGCCAACAGAAAATATAGTAGAAAGGGCAGCTTGGTGTTTAAATAACTAGCTGGTCAATTTAAGTGAAACAGATACAGGTAATAGAATTATATGTTTTTTACATATGTGTAAATGATGGATAATCAAGACTGCAGATTAGAATAAAGCAAGTCAATGTCACTGCCAGTAGCGAGTATGGGAAATGCTAAAACATAGTGTAACAGTAGCACAAGTAGAGAAGAGTGATAAAGTCAGTGAACTGACTCCGTAACATCACAGCAATATCTCTAGAACATTAGCTAACATTAGCCACCATTCGCTATATGTTCTTTAATTGAGCAAGGGCGTGATTAATTGCTTATGAACGTAGCTTTTCATTTATAGGAGGATTGTGTTATTTTGTATTTTACACTTTACATAGTCTCACTTTACACTTCCCATGTGTTTGAGTATTACAGTGGTTTAGTTCACAGAATAAATACACACTATAGTAACCAGTTGTTTCAAATAACTGAACAAAATTGGCTTCTGTATCCATTCACAACTCTGAAACTCTGAAATGTATTCTTCTCAACAACAATCTTTTGTTTACACACCCAAAAATGTTTGTGTCTGTGTGTTTCTGTAATTTGACAGTGATTTTCCAAAGCGCTGTCTATTCATAATATTATTCATTCTGTCAGCATGAATGACTAATTTTGCAACGATGGAGCGTCTGCATTCATTCACAGCGGTGATGTTGTTGTTTACTGAAGTGAATGCTCTCTTGTCTCCTCCCTCTTTTGAAGCATTTTGTTTCAGACTAAGTAAAAAGGCTTCACTAATCCCCAAGCTGAACAGTGACTTCATTCATTCAAGACATCTCTGACATGATGATATAGATTATTTGAACTACAGAAGCATTTTTCTGAAGAAAATGTGTGCCATTGCTGTGCACATTGAGGCTGACTTTATTATTTATTATGAAAACTCATTAACCTTATATAGTTTTATACATGCAAGAGAGTACATGAGGCTTTAAAACACTTCCGTTTTAGATTTTAATACAAAATGGTATATAACCCTAAAAACTGTAATCACATTGACCTTATATATAATAGATCATTGAGCAGTAGACATCATTTTGAAATGATGCTGTGTTATAAATGCAACTGGACTTAATTGTATTATATAATCAACATGTACATAGCAACAGATTGATCAGTGTGCAATGATGAGCTTGTGCTTTTGCTAAACAATGAACTTTTTTTTTTTTTTTTACCGCCAATCTAAGACACCATATATATTATCTTCTCAGCAGGTTATGTGTTGGAATGATTTTACCGATCTCATTTTTATTCCTCGCCACACGGCAGAGTTGTGGAGCCTGAAGACTTTGACCTGATTCACCTTCGGTCTCAAAATTACAGGTCAGGGTTCCTAAAGTGTCAAACAACCTGTCAGAGGAAGTCAAAATTTCTGAACACATAGACTTGCTTTACTGGATTTATTTAAACTTCCTGAAGTCTAATGACCCTTAAGGTTTCTAATGTAATTTTAATTGATAGTTCAGAATACCTCAGAATACTTTGTTGGTCCCTGAGGGGAAATTCTTGAAGAAAGATATTTTAGATGATTTTCTTTTGAAATGCCCATAAGACCGTACCTGGAGAAAATGGGAATGGGCCAGTATTTCGCTTCGTCGCCAAAGACCTGGCGGAAGTTCTTACTGAAGCCAAGACTGAAACCGTTCTTATCTGTGCCATGGCGAAACACTGGAGAACGCACAGCCTCTGCAATGACACACATGGAGAAGTAGAAGAGTCAGTCTGACATGAAGATGAATACAGTGCTCCCTCACCGCCTTTACACAATCTATTATTCAGACTATTAATAGGAGCTCATTCAGACAACAGATCAACACGATTCCCGCTGAATGGCTGCATCAATGCAACAACTCTGAATGAAAGTGTCTTTGTTGCACGGGAAAGGCAGATCTCAGACTGTGCCACCATGTGTGACTTTCCTAGCAGTGTCAGTTACTAAGCTGCTTACGGCTCTGAGCCTTGTGTCTTTGCATTACACTGTAACATACTCCTTTGGATAATCCACCCTCCTCAACACGCAGACAAAGTATGCCACTGTGCACACATAATGAGAAAACGCTCAGTCTGATAACGGCCCAGAGAGGCTCATCAAGTCATTGCGCTGATGGGGACGGTGACTGAGGGTGGGAAAAATGCAATGAAACAACCTTCATCATTAGTGCAAAGACGACACTGTGCAAACCATAACGGAGAGCAGAATCTCAACTTGCACAAAGATGAGAGAGCTGCTGTCCAACAGAGGCTGTATAATTACTGCATCCACAAACAGAACGCACAGGCGCACGAATGCCACCTACCGAGAGTGGATCTGTTCTTGCAGACGAGCCAGCAGTGATAGATGAAAAGCGAGGCCAGGCTGACTGAGAACATAGAGGCCGAGAAGAAGAGGAACAGGATGTGGAACTTCGCCTGAGTGTCTGGGAGGCCGTTCTGAGGAGGGGAACAACAAGCAAACAATCAACACAACTGCATGAAAACTGTGGGAGAGTGGGATCTGAGAGTTTTCTACTCAAGTTTTCTAAGTGGGCTTACTAAACTGTTTCTATTTCAGGGCCAATAACTAGTTGGTTGGCTCATACCAGATATTCTTTCAGACGGAAATGTGCTCTACCTCCAGCCTTGTGAAAAAAATCACACACACGGAATGCATGTTTTCAGATGTCCAATAGACTGGAGATATTTGGTGTTAACAAAACAGTTCCAAAAGAAAAAAACATGACACACTATAATCAATGATGCACGTTGTGGTGGATAAGACAAACTTACCGTCCAGAATTTTATGAAGTATTGAAGATCTGTAGCAGTTATAAAAAGGCAGTAGAGGAGGGAATATGCCAGGAACAGCATGAAAAACTTGTAGTTGGAGAATCCCACACAGTTATTCACCCTGCAACAAGAGTGAAAGGATGCAGGTCAGTGTGGGAAAAACTACTAAACTTCTAAACGCAGAGATGCGGGAATTGAAGAAATTATTTAAAACAGTTGAGCAGCAGTAAATATTGGGGACGGGTTGGTCGGCGAGTTGTTACATCAAAATATGGCTGTAGCAATAATGTTATTCATTTTATATAATGAGCTGTGGTATACAAACAAACTTTTATGTTGTGTTCATGTTGATTATCCAAATATTCTCTGCATTGTTTTTAAATGACCTATTTTCCAGCCTGTTTCAGACTGAAAAACAGGTCAATGCCTCACAACTGATCAGCAGAACTTTACAATAAAACCTTCAATCAGTATGTTTGTTTCATTTGAATTAGAGGACTTTGTATTTTCAGCCAATCAAGTATTGAACATTACGTTTGTGTGAGACGGCTAAGGACATGTTCACACCAGGCATGTTTGGAGGGCATTACAGAAAACAACTCCTGGGTCATATTGCTATGTGATCCAATGGCAAATTACATTAATACGTTATTCTTATATAGATTTTTTTTTTTATGAATTTCTCCCTGGTCTGAACACCAGACATGGTACATTATTTTAAATACAAATAGCAGACATAGCGATCATGTTTAGCATGAGTGGAATTAAATTTGTTTTGTCTCCCTCTGCTGCCAAAATCTGTCATCTGGCAGGATGAGAGATCACTGTGTCAAACTGTGTCCAGTAAACGGGCTCTTTGTGCTTCTATGTCATGTATGTTTACATGTCCCGTGGACGATGCAGCAGGGCAGTGTTGTGCTAAAGACAAAAAAACACCCATTTCCATGAAACCTGAATACTGTGGGGCCTTTTATGCAAAGGTAATGATGTAATCACAAGGACATACTAACAATATCATGCGAGTAGAGTGGTACATTGGTACAGTGTCACCGATATATGTTTTAAGTCCTGTTGGCTGTTTAATAAAAGAGCGCCTCTACATACCACGGGCAGTGGTGATCCATCTTCAGGATGCATCTGTAACACAGCAGGGTCAGACGTCAGTGTAATTGAATCTTACTCTGCCTGCCAGAATGCCAAATGTATGATGCTGTCTTTTCTCTATAGGTGCACGAACAGAGAGCCATACTTATCACAGACTGAACAATGGTGACATCGATCTGGCTTCAGCAGCTGGCAGCGGTCACAGAATCGGATTGCTGAGGAGACACAGTCAGTTCAATCACACAGCCGTCAGCAGCAGCCTCTCCTAACACTTGACCATAAACTAACAATGTGACGGGGGCGGGAGGAGCTCTGAGAGCTGCATCTCAGTCTAGACTGTTCTGCAGCAGCAGTGTACTGTACTGTACCTCCAGAGTTGGTGCGGGTGTAGATGGGCAGGTCTTTGGCTATCCTCCTCAGGATCTCCTGCTGAGACTCTCCCCGATCTTCACGCTCCAGCAGCTCTTTGTCAGAGTAGGACAGGTGAAACTATGTAGGGCAGAACACAGCGGGAAAGATAAACAACACCTGTGATGTCTCAATAGCTCTGTCTGTATTTCTAATAAATCATGCCCTTACATTTGTCAAAACAGAGTCAAACTTTTAAGATAAGCTACAAGCTGCTTTGGTATCAGTAATGCAGTGATGTCTGTTACTATAAAGCTGGAGCTCATCAGGCAGTGACGGGTATTTCTGTATATTCCATTTGTTTTGGTTATTTCTGCACCAGCAGCAAATGGGAGCAAAGCAGCAGAGAGTTGCAATATTACTTTCAGCTGCTCAGAAGATTCATGATTGAACACTGGAAACAAATAATACCACGCACATCACACACACACATGAAATTCATGATTATTTCCTGCATGTGTGCTTCGCCTCAGTTCAAATTCGAAATGCAAAGGCGGCTTTTCTTAGAGTGTCCACTCTAAGATGTATGCCTGCGTGTGTTCACCCTGCAGAGCTGAAGTGCTGCGGTCAGAATCAGAGCCATTACAGTGCAGCTCCAGGCACTTTCACTGGGAAGTATTATTAGTCTAAATGCAACATTCAATCACACAGGGAGGCTGGAGCCATACAGTGGGGGAAATAAGTATTTGACCCCTTGCTGATTTTGCAGGTTTGCCCACTTACAAAGAATGCAACGATCTACAATTTTAATCATATGTACATTCTAACAGTGAAAGACAGAATCCCAAAGAAAATTCCAGAAAATCACATCATATGAATTTATAAAAATTGATAACCATCTGATGAGGAAAAACAAGTATATGACCCCCTACCAAACAGCAAGTATTCTGGCTCCTACAAGCCAGTTAGTCTTTCTTTAAGACACAGCCCCAATCCCAACAAATTATCTACATCAAATACACCTGCCTCACCTCGTTACCTGTATAAAAGACACCTGTCAACACCCAAACAACCAGCATCCAAAATCACCACCATGGGCAAGACCAAAGAGCTTTCTACGGACATCAGGGACAAGATTGTTGATCTGCACAAGGCTGGGATGGGCTACAAGAGAATCGGAAAGCAACTTGGAGAGAAAAGATCAACTGTCGGTGCAGTTATC
>NC_060168.1:8903786-8998330 GCF_021292245.1 Micropterus dolomieu | reverse complement strand
GAGAGAGCTGAAGATGGGTCGAGGATGGGTGTTTCAGCACGACAACGACCCTAAGCACACCGCCAAAGCAACAAAAGAGTGGCTGAAGAAGAAGCACATCAAGGTTCTGGAGTGGCCTAGCCAGTCTCCAGACCTGAATCCAATTGAAAATCTTTGGAGGGAGCTTAAAATTCGAGTTGCCAGGCGACAACCTCGGAACCTGAATGATTTGGAGGCTGTCTGCAGGGAGGAGTGGGCCAACATCCCTGCCGAAATGTGCACAAACCTTGTCACCAACTATAAAAACCGTTTGACATCTGTGCTGGCCAATAATGGCTTTTCTACAAAATATTAACATGCTGTTTGTCCAGGGGGTCAAATACTTGTTTTTTCCTCATCAGATGGTCATCAATTTTTATAAATTCATATGATGTGATTTTCTGGAATTTTCTTTGGGATTCTGTCTTTCACTGTTAGAATGTACATATGATTAAAATTATAGATCGTTGCATTCTTTGTAAGTGGGCAAACCTGCAAAATCAGCAAGGGGTCAAATACTTTTTTCCCCCACTGTACATCCGCGCTTCCCACCAGGCATCATCGTCCCAGCTGATCAAGGGCGTCACTTTGTTATGAAAAGTGGTAGGGACATAAAGGCTCAGATTAGGGGCGTGATGATACCAATGTGTCTTGACAATGATCAAAAACAAGATGAGAAGAAGAATTTTTGAAGAAATATGAATGCTGAAATATGAGTGGGGGGTCTGGGGGATTTCCTGTATTCTGGAGACATTTTCTGCTCCAATTCATGGTGGAGATGTCTTTATTTATATAAAGAGAAATTCATCTGGTAGGTGACAATATCAAATATAAAAATATTATAGAATATAATGCAGTAATCAGCATTTCACATTAGTTTCTTCTATATTTAAGTTGCATTGAATGCTTTCTTATTGTGCAAATAAACCTTTCTCAAAACATTTTTATTTGTTAGTTAACATTTCTTGGTGCAAGCTATTTTTCAGAACATTTTTAACAAATGCTTTCAAAAAGTGATGGCCATTTCCGAATGTGGTGGGGACATGTCCCCAGTGCCCCCAGTGCAAATGACACATATGCAGCCGACAACAACACTGTGTGGCAGTCAGACACACTCACCTCCTTCAGGGGGTTCATGGGCTTGGTGAAGATGGTTTGCCAGTACGCCCACACAAACATGATGAACATGACATGGTACACCAGCAAGTATACAACTGAAAGCAGAAAAACATACACAAGGCATCATCATCTATCATCTACTGTCAGTGGTGTGTATTTAACCTTTTACTCACAGTTTGCAGCCTCATTGAATATTAATAATATCGGTGTGATTAGATTAAATTTATTGGCGCTAAATGGCTGCCGTGCATCACACAGGTGGGTTCTACACATTGGTGGTGGTTGAGGTGGGCCCCCCCCACTTCACTGTGAAGCGCTTTGAGTTTCCATGATAAAGCGCTATATAAATGTAATGCATTATTATTATTATTTTCACTGACTGATACTGACGTATTACATCAAAAGCAGTGGGTTCACTCGGGGTCAGTGTAAAAATGTAAAAAATAAATAAATAAATAAAAAGTATAACAATTGGCTGACAAAAGTAATACGACCAAATGCAAAAAGTCATCTTAACTGACTGATTCAGAATCTAATAATTTCTTAAAGGTACAATATGTAAGACTCGCCATCTCTCACGTTCAGGGAGAGGAGCGAGAGGGAGCTCGGGCATCACAGTGTGTAATGTATTTTCACTTCTCTCATCTAATTAAGGGTTTATTTTGACCAAACCAGAGTTGGTGATTGTTGCAACAGTGGAAAGACTAACCACAATAGAGTTTTATTTAGTTTCTGGTAGTTTGAATGAAGCATGTTTTACAATTAGTTTAGTTAATCAGTTAGTTTGGTGAAAGAGAGAAACTTGAATTTACAAGGGGTACGGTTAAATTCTTCAGTTTTTCTGAAGGAAATAGGTACAAGAATATTCCTTTCTTCACAATTTGTGATATTTTGTTTAATCAAAACTAACTAATGAATCTAAGAGAGCTTGTGTGAAGTAGCAAACTCGCCGCTCGCACACATCTTCCAGCTGAAACTATGAGGCCTGACCTGTACTATCGGATTATCTACCTTTTGAGTGACTATTTGGTATTATGAGACAGGAAGGCTGGGACTAGCTGGTTAGCTTGCTAACTTCAGTAGAACCTCTGCAACACAATACATTGTCTTTGACATAGATGTCTTTTACATAACGTCAGAACTGTTACTTCTTAACGTTCTGCTGATAATATTAGTTTAATACCATTTTTTAATGTTTTAAACTAAAATTCCGGCCAAATCATACACATACATACAAATATTTATAGTATCTCAGACTGAGCAGTTGCTTTGGTGTAATTTTTGTACCTGATTTGTACAATCTTTTGTAAAGATTTCAGTTTTGTTTAACTGCACACTGTTAACATACATTTTGTTCATTTTTCATGATACAGCAGCAACAGTGACTCATTTATATTCCCAGAATATAGAAAAAAAAAAGACTAAGAGTCTACAGTGGCTCTGAGCTAAACGCTAACATGCTCACAGTGACATTGAGTACAGTACATGCTCATGTTCAGTAGGTAAAATGTTTATCATGTTCACCATCATAGTTTAGCGTTTTAGCATGCTAACACTTGGTAGTTAGCACTAAATACAGCTAATGCTGAGAAGAATTTCATATCATTGCAGGTAAAAACAAGGTCATAAACCAAAGTATTGGAGAAATTGAAATTTTACTTTGATGGTGGTGTTAGATGAAAAGTCAGAGGACCACTAAAGTGATTATAATTCATCCTGAGGGGGACAATGCTAGACAAGATTTCACGGCAATCCATCCAACAGTTGTCCAGACATTTCAGTCAAAAATGTGAACCTCGCCGGGGGGACACCAGAATCATTGGTATTTGGACGAATGTAATTTCATGGCAATAAATCCAACAGTTGTTGAGATATTTCAGTCTGGACCAAAGTGTTTCACTGACTGCCTTTCAGACTGACATTGCCATCCCTACAACCATGCAGCTAGTATGTCTGAAAGATAATTGTGGTTGGTCTCTTTCAATGCGTAGACTCAAGACAGATACAAAACACACACAATAATATGCTGAAACACACTGAAAAGCCTGCTTTTAAACACATCACTGAATTAGTGAAAACAAATGTCATGACACACTTCCAGCTGATACAGGTGGGTTATAGTGCTTTGATGTGGGCTGCGTCTGCAGAACCTCCTTTGGCCTAGACTCAGCTCACTATCTAACAGACACTGGTGATTGCTCCTGATGTTAAATAGCATCATAAAACACTTACCCTTTTCTCCTGTGTCTTCAATGGACTCTGAAAAATGAAAAATGACAAGACACTGTCAAGTCTGTGTTGAATAAAAGAAGGTGAAACAGACTGTGGCGCATCTTAGGATGTTCCCCAAAATGTAGGTCAACATGGGGGGAAAAAAAAGCTTTGTTTTGCTTTTAAATCCTTCACATATCCTCTGTGTTTTATACATGATTGACTGACAGTCAGTGTCTGAATTTAAAGTAGCACAACTGGAAAATGCTGACTCTGTAAACCCTTAAACCCAGTGTCCAATACCACGCCACTCACAAAATCAATGTACAGCACACTCCCAGTCAAATAGTTTGACTCATTGTCCCACTTATATAGATAAGCATTACTGTGCATTGACAAAAGGCACTGAAAACAACAGGAACATCCTGCACAGATTGTGTGTGAGCGTGATTGCTGACAGCTGCAATAACTCCCACAGAGGGGACCAGGCGAAGCTGCTGATTGCAGGCCAACATCAGCACCCACACACTTGATGAGCACCCCGAAACCTTCCCAAACACACACCTAAAGATCTGGACTCTGGACATAAAAAGAAACATGTGCGAGACTTGACACTGTTTTATATTTGTCCCAATATCTAAGCAATGATTAGCTGAGCATACAGAATCATCCATCTTTAGCAATTAGCCTGTAAAGCAGCACACACACACACAAACACACATATGCGCACAGCAGGAACTGAGGAAATGTAAGCCAAGGAGCTGTGTCAAGGAATGCAGCCAAAAATTGTGTGCATGCCGCCTTGCCAGCATAAAAGCCCCAGAGTCTGACGGTGAAGCATACGTGTGTGAGTGTGTGATTAAGAGCATGTGCATGGCTGTATGTTAATGTGCCTGTGGAAGCATTATGGTCAAGGCTGCACCCTCTTTTGCTTTCTCTCCTTGCATTCTTGCTACAACAATAAATGGATTTTCAAGAAGCCAAAGACCACCTGATTTCACATTTTTAACAATCTTGGGCAAAAGAATCAACTGTTCAAAGGCTGCTTTACAAGAAAGTGGGTCAACCGCAGATTGCTTGGGGTGAATTATGTAAGCGAGACAATGGGATTAACTGAGCTGCCGGACCCAGAGGTATCAGCTGACGATACTTTCGCACAACTGTCTGTGTGTCTGTCTGCAGAGCGCATGCTGGCCCCCTGAGCAACCACTGTCCTGCCCCCGCTGCTGCTGTTTTCGCCTGTCTCGTCTCATGTGACTGGTATGCATCACAATCTCGCTTTTGTTCTGCAAGGATGCAAAACAAGAAGTGATTTGGAAAGAGCCTGACGAAACAGTGATTTTGCTTTTCTGTCACCCTGCAGTAATGAAGGGCATCTGAATATCTCATGGGCAGCAGCAGCAGACACATGGCTTCCTGTAACTCTAGAAGAGGTTCATCCTGGGACAGACGCCGGCTGCCCTCTCGTGACGCTGGCCGCCCCCACCCCCGACCTCTTTGTGTTTTTTTGTGGTCTTTTGACAGCAAGAAATGTTAATGTTACAGAGGTTCTGGTCCAGGGGCCCTGGGCCTTTACCCGGTAGGCCCTTTCAGTAATCCATCCAAGAAGCCAACTAACTATCACCTTCTGACTCTGGTAGATCAGATTTCGGGTCAAGGCGTGCCACCCCTCTGGCCTCACCCGTGCTGCTGAATCCAGTGACATGGCACTATGACTGCTGCAGCATGTTTAAGTTTCACTGATCAGGTGTAAAGGCAAACATAAAGGTGTTCCCTCTCAGTTAAAGCTGGATCGAATGTCTGCCTACATTTGGAGAAAATCAGTGTTAGGAACAAACAGCAAGCGTTTTCCTCTGTTCGGTCTCATTAAAGCATCTCCATTTCACCCCCACCCCCCTTTTTTTAAACAGAGGGGATCTGCTTTCCTAGTGGTCTGACAAGCTGCCAAATGGAGCACAGGAGTAGGCTGCTGAGACTCCTCTGAGACATCCTAGAAGCCATTACTCACTATCCGGGTCAACTCCGTGTTCACCGTTCACCGAGAAGGCTCGCTGTCTGTAAACGCACCATCCAAGACTCAGCAGCTGGAGGCACCGTGTAGGAAGGAGGCAGCCCTAACTCCAAAGCCATTACAGCCATATTTCTTGCCAAAAGATTATGCTGCTGGTGTTGTGGCGGAGGGTCTACATTCAGATTATTGAGTCCAGCAACTATGAGCCTGAAGCTATTACAGTAAGTCTTTAATACAGTGCTGATAGAGGGGTTGTGGTGGGTCCATATTCGGATCCTGTTCTCATACAAGCTCCTTCATGATAAAAGCAAGTTGTCACATACTTCTAATTCTGCCTGTGTTTTAATTTGCAAATGTTGAACTTGTGTTTTTCACTTGTGGCACTTGCTTGAGCAATAATATGCTTACAATTCCTGGTTGAACTGTTGCTGTCATGTGACTGGGACTGTCCACACACTGCATAAACAACAAGCCAGTCTTTAAAAAAAATAAATAAAAAAGCCTGGACCACAAACTGCTGAAACAGAAACGTCTCTCCACCCCATTACCAAAGAAAAAAACACACACATACCAGTCAGAGGCATTTCCCCCTCTCTCACCCACAGACAGATGTATACACACACCTCCTCCTCCTCATACTACCCAGACAGCTGGTTTCTTACCTATGCAAAGCTGCAAAACATAGGCGTAGTATGACCAAGCCACTATGAGGGCGATGAACAGGACCGGGATCCAGTACAAAACTCTCTGACAGCCCTTCTTGATACTACGCGAGCCTGACGGTGCCATAGTCTAGGAGCGGATCATTTCTCGTGCGCAATCGTGTGTTACTCTCCCTCTCTCTCTGCCTCTGTGTGTGCGTGCGTGTGTGTGTGCGCGCGCGCCCGTGTCTTCCTGTAGACTGTCACTGCATCGTGGCTCCGACTCTGATCAGCCTAGTCGGCAGCACAGACGCAACATCCTACCAGCCTCCCGCCCGCCTCTGACAATGCTGCCGCCGTCTGCTGCCGCTGCCGCACTGCTCCCCTCTGATCGCCCTGCTCAGCCACTTGCACAGGCTACAACAAAATATCAGACAGCTCACACACACGCACATGCACACACATACGCACACAGGCACAGAGTCAGGACCGCCCCTGCTGACTCCCTACAGGTTGCCATGACGTCCGCGGGATGCTGCAAGCCTGGCACATTTTCACCGCGAGCAGATGGGCTCAATAAGTTCAGACCCGCGAGTGTTTAAACAGGGATCTGTTCACACACACACACACACACACACAGCACGCACGCACACACACACACACACACACACACACACAATTTTATAGTTTCTTTTCATAAAAGCCACAAAAAGTTAATTTCAGTCTGACACAAAATAGTTCAACAACAAATAGCTATTTTACATTAATGCATGAATAATAATAATCTTATGTTAAAATAATAGTCTTAGAGTCTCATGGGACATTAAAACTTTAGTACATTTTCCTGATTAGACTTAGCCTACATTCTTTTACTTATTAATATGTTCAATGCAGGCTTGACTTATACTTGTAATAGTCATTTTTACACTGTACACTACACTGTTTTCCAGGCTATTATATGTTTTGCTGTTAGATGTGTTGTTGCTAGCATATTGCATTTAATCATTTGGTGGAGGCCTGAAAGATTCACCTGCTTTTGCTGCTTGAAGCGTGACTGCACCTGCAAAACATTTTGCAACCCTGCAGGACAAAACATTGTAGAAGTCCCCTTCTGCCAAGCTGCACTCTATAACTGTTTACTTTACAATCACATTTCACAGATTGACTTCTACTTTCTGATTGCAAAGGTCTTTAAAACATTGCCATAAATAGATGGATGGATGGATGGACTGTTTGAATGTAAGCAGTGATTTGCCACCTGTTGCCAATTTTGTGGGTGGGTGGCATGCTGCAGCAAACTAACAATATGCACATCTCAGAGTTACAGTAAGGGCAGAGGGTTCAGTGACACGTCAAACATCAAAAAAAACAAAAAAGTGAAGATGTCAGTGCCTCAGCTGCATCAATTTTGACCATTCTTCTTTTTAACCTGTCTCTTGCAAACCCCCTAACTTTATGTAAGTGAAGTGGTTATTTTCGTGCATACTGAGAGAGAAAGTGAAACCTCTTATCAAAACAAATCAGTTCTGGGCAACAGTAGGTGAAACAAGCAGTATTTTCTTCACACACCATAGGGTGTGGGAAAATCATTAGCAATGCATAAATATGATGGACATTCGTTTTCCTGTCACTCAACCAACAGGGAAAGTCCAGATTGTATCAGCTGATGTTTAATGCAGCTGTAAGTGAATTTTGTCTTTATATTTCAAGGGTCTTTTTCTCTTTAGTGATGGACCATCTTGATTTTATTTCAAGCAGGACAGGATTAGAGTGTGAGGCTGCAAATTATTTCCCAGCTGAATGAATCATTTAAAGATAAAAAGTCCCCGATTAGAGTCTCGAACACCCACACAGCCACTGATTCCTGGTGATTAATACTGTTAATGATTTGCCTTCAGGTTGGGAATAAAACAGCTAATTTATTCTTCTGTGCTCCTGCCATCAGTCCACTGTAGTTACAGAGAAAGGAAGGTTGCAGCGAATTGCATGGTGAGGACAGTGTGAGCAGTTCACAGTTTATTAGCTGACTTGTATGAAAACTGTGCATGCAGCTGCAACAAAGTAAGACTCTGGTGGCATGTGTGTGTGTTTGTGTGTGAGAAAGACAGAGAGCACAAAAATAATCCAGAATCCAAATAGGTTATATTATATTTATATATCATTTCCAAAACTATTCAAGAGGTAGACTAGCTAATCCAAACATCCAAGATTAAAACAGACCATTGTCTGAAATACAAATACATGAGTCTGGTTAATATTACAGCATGTAACATATTAATGGCTTCTTTTTTTCAGTACACAACTCCACCCGAAGCAAACATTACATGTCATCAAGATTTCCTCAGTAACATACTAGGGAGGATTTCTATAAAGAAGAAGATAAAATGTAAACTCTTCCTTACAGAGCTTAAAGGGAAGGTCATTTTAATATATTGCTTCTTTAATCTCAGCGCTAATTTAAGTGTTGTGTCCCAAGATTGGAACATATGGCTTCAATATTTTGCATATTTATTTAAAAGAGGTCGTCCCTGCCAGTGGTGTGAAAATAGCACTTGTCTCTGCTAACCAATAAATGATTAACACTGTTAGCTTCCTGTAGTTACACAGTGGAAAAGCCACAGACTGAGTGAGTTTGTTCAGGCCTGCTGGCTCTGGGGGATCCTGGAGGATTTTCGCTGCAGCTCTTTGGGAGGGAGGAGGAGGATAGGGAGGAGCTGTCCTGAGCTGATCTGTGCAGGGCGCTGCAGAGCCGACAGAAGAACCAAGTATGGTAGCAACGGGAGAATCCAACTGAACAATACAGTAGTAAGACAACGCTGGCCTTTTAGACAAATAAAGTAAATCAGAGCTAACAATCTTAAAATGATAAATATATTTACAAGTAGATCAATCAATAAATAGTTCAATATCCTCTGAGCAGGCAAAAGCAGTTATAGAAACTAAGAATTCCAATTTAGAGTGAGACACTGAGTTAAGTGGATTTGTTAGGTTCATAATGGATTATTCTTGTTTGTTTGACCGCTAGCAACAACTTCCCATTAGGCTGACCACATCCTGTTTTTACCACATCCTGTTTATTTTAAACCGTCTAACACAGTGCAATAAAATGCTGCGACATGCATTAACCCTTCTCTCCAGGTAGAAAGCACAGATGTGTGCAGCTCATCCAGTTTGTAAGGCATGCACTGATGATGGGACTTTCACCTGGTGACAAAACAGAGAGAAAGTCCAGTCAGTGTGACACTTTACACATGTACACACAACACAGTGTGTTCTCATTGTGAAGGCAGAGCAGGATGAATAATCTGTATCGTTCTTACGTTAGAACTGCAGTCAATTCTTTCTTGTATATTACATGGCAGAAATACACTGAGAAACAAGAATACATTAGACTACAGAGAAACAAAAACTCTTACACCTCTTAATCAAACAGTCATGGAGCATGAGTGCCGCAGCAGTTCTGCAAGAATGCACAGCTACTAAAAACTGGGTCCATTGCAGCAACCACAGCTGTGGATCTTTAGCGCACAGGCAACCAGCAACAGTTCTCCCAAATATCTACAGATTTCACTCGTTTAGTTTAATCTAAAAAAACATGGGATCTATTTCCAGCATAGAGGTTAGTTAAAAATATTGAAAATAGCAGCAGAGGATAAAACATCATCATAAATGGTAGAAAATCCAATTTAATGTGGCAGTTAATGCTGAAACAAACTGATTAACATTTTGGTAAATATGCTTATCCGCTGTCTGTATAGTAAATATGAAGCTACAGCCAGCTAGCATAGCCCAACATGAGCTAAAACTGAAATGTAAAGGCAGTAATAACCCATACAATGCATATAACCCACCACAAAAACACAACTTGTCCTTTTTACACTTAAGTTTTTGGATGGATTAAACAAACAAAATATCTTGTTAATTAATTAGCTTGAGAGGAGCTGGTAGGTGGATTTTGTTGCCTTTGGACAGAGCCAGGCTAGCTGTTGTACAGGCTTGCTAAGCTGAGCTAACCAGCTGTAGCTCCTTATTCAGCAGACAGATATAAGTGTAGTATTGATCTTCTCATCTAACTCTCGGCAGGAAAGCGAATAAGTGTAGTTCCCAAAATGTGGAACTATTCCTTTAACTGCTGACAAGGTTACCTTCATGTCAGACAATGTAAATGCTGTACTGTACTGTTCACGGCACTTTCATCCTGATCAAAATCTCACAATAATGAGGCTAAATGGAGGCCATTTTACTGTTCTCTCCCTATCCTCAAAATAAGCGTTTTTCACATTGCAGGTCCTTTCCCAAGATTTATCAGGGAAGATTATCAAGCCCTTTCCCAAGAGGTGCATTTCCTTTGAAACATTTATACGGATTTAAACTGCACTGCTCACTGCTCATGTATGCAGACTTAAGCTGGTATCTGGTGGCAGTTGATCAGGTGTTAATATTACAGTGTAACTCAATGCTTCGGGCGAGCAGAGCATGGGCCTCTGAAAAGACTGACTATATACTGAGATAGTGTGCCTAGGGTTAGGGTAACAGTTTAAAAAAAACCACACATGAAACATTATTAGAATATTTGTATTCTTCCCCTATTAAACAGAGGAAGTGTGAGAAAATACTTTACCTATTTGCCTGAGAGCTCCTTCTTCATGCAGGACTTAAAAGATGTGAACTTCTCCTCCACTCTGAAGCCCTGTGTGTGTGTGTGTGTGTGTGTGTGTGTGTGTGTGTGTGTGTGTGTGTGTGTGCGCGTGTGTGTATGTGAGAGAGAGAGAGAGAGACAGAGACAGAGACAGAGACAGAGAGTCAGATGGAGAAAAGGGAATACTGTGAGAAAACCAAATTCCCGCTAGATGGCAGTATAATTTCACAAAAATCACTCCAACTCAGAGGTGAGATGTGCTTCAGTAATAAAAAGTGGCAGGAGTGTAATTTAAACATTATTTTATGGAGGTATTTAAGTATACCACGACCTAAAGAACAAAGAGACATAATTAGTGCATACTCAAAGTTGTAATTAAACAGGAAAGCTGGTGTTTGTGACGCTAATAGTTGCTTAAGTAGGCCTAATCATGTAAAAAACATGTATTTCTGTGCTTAGCATCGACCCCTATTTGCCCTTTTGACTTTCATCCAGTTAAATCAGAAGCAGCTGACAAAGGCTGACACTGCTGGTATCTTTCACATCAGCCAGGCCTGCTGTGGAGTCCAATACCTCTGGGCCACTTCCCTTCTTGTGTACCCTATGAGAAGCTGCTCCCCCAGACTGACGAGGGAGGAGGAGAGTGGGTCGGGTGGGCACATCTGTTCTGTCACCTTCCGTGTCATAAAAGAGAGATGGATGGCATTTAAATGGTCTCTGCTGCCTCACCCCTCCGCCGCGGTGCAGCCGGTCCTTCATGACACCGATGAACTCCTTGTGGCTGAGTTTATCGTCGTGGTCCTCGTCAAAGATCTTGAAGACTGTGTTGACCAAGTGGCGGGTGAGCTTGATTCCCGTAGCCACGTAGACTGCCCGGGTAAACTCATCTGAGAGGGAAGAAAAACAGGAGAGAACTGAACAACGAACCACCAAGAAGAGAGTGGTCTTGAGACTCCAGCAGCATTAAATGCTGTCTTCAACAGTTCAGTTTGAAATAAGATGAAAAAATTATTATGTAATTATATCACAACCAAGAAGAGTAACATGGCAAAGAACAGAGAGTTTAACTAAATAATATATTTCAGACCTTTTAGTGATATAAGATTTTTCTTGATCGCTGACAAATACATGACAGCAAATACACATACGCCTGTCCAAATACTTTTTTGATTTGGGGCAAAACTTCTTAGTTTCAACCAGGGGAAATGTAATGCTGCAGCATACAATTATATTTTAGACATTTGATATGATAATGTTTTATTTTTTCTATTTTGTGGCAACAGTTTGAAGTTTGAAAAAGACCTTTCCTGTTTCCCTGACAACACCAACATTAACAAACCAGGTCCATTAAAAAAAACAGGTTTGTGAGTTTGATGTGGAAGAACTGGCCTGCTCAGAGCCCTGATGGGCTTTATAGCCAACCACTGGCGTTCAACATCATGTACTCTTGTAGCTGAATGAGAGCAAATCCCTGCAGCCAGGCTAAAAAATCTGATGGAAATCCTTCCCAAATGAGTGGAGGCTGTTATAGCAGCACATTATGCTCATGGGATGAGATGTTTGACAATCATATGGGTGTAATGGGCAGCTGTCCACATACGTTTGGCCATTTAGTGTAGGTTCTACAGAAGACATGTGGATAATACCACAAAGAATCAATTAAAACAAATTAGAGACACATAAAAATGTTAATTTCCTTGAATGATCAGGCTCATGTTTACAACCAGCATGTGACTACAAACTGTGAGACTTTACCTTGACCGACAGAGCGGTGGGCAAAGTTGTACATTTGCATGGCGATGGCAAAATCCTCCAGGTTGTTTAGGAACTGGAAGAAGGACCTGAACTCCTCAAAGGTGATGCCCTGCAAAGAGATATACTGTAACAGCAATAAAAACAACAGTTTATTATTTTATTTTATACTAATGGAACATAAAGCTTGTGAAATGCAACACAAGATATTATAAAGTGCCACATGAAGCAAACGGCTGCGTGTGTCAACACTCCAGCAAAGGATAGTGCTACAATTCACACAACACATAATCTGCTTCCTTTCATCCTGCGGGGAATCCTTTAGTGTGTGTGGGACCTTGAAGCCATCAGGTAGATAACACACCCAAAGTATATATTGCTGGATTTTCCCTGTGCAGTATGGACACGCTGAGCTGTCAGCAGCGGGGGGAGGGTTGTAGCTTTTGGGAAGAGGTCAGGCCGTTTGCAGACTTTTCTAAGGCAGATTAACCTGATACTTGAATAAACAAAAACAACAAAAGTGATGAATCCCCAAACATCTCAGGCTTGGCTGATGACTCAAACACTGAGCCTATTGATCTCCACTCAACCATCCTGCTGCTAGTAGCTCCTTCTCTCGCCGGGGGGCCCCGCCAAACTGGCAACACACACAGCCAAACAATTGGAGTAATGACTAATCTGTGATGCTTTGCTGTTTTAACAAGGTGAGGACCATAAAATATCTCTTAGCCCAACGATGAGACCCACTTGATAATCAATGGAGATCTAGCAACAGGCTACTCGAGGTGGCTGAGGAGCCGGTCAGCGTGCCAAGAGGAAAAACAAATTAAAGCTAAAGTGAGGATGCTTCACTCAACAGCTAATTCACAGAGTGGTTTCAAAAGAAACAGAGGACTAAAATACCCCCATACTCACACAAAACAGTTGAGTACAACAGAAAGAGAGACTGTTTGAAAATGTGAGCCGTTATCCTTATATTTAAATGTCTCTGTGACTGCTGAACGAGTTACAAACTAGTTCTGTTCGAGCAAGAAACCTACTCCTTAGTCCAAATTGCTGTAGTTCATGTACATTGTGCATTGCTGTGTCTTTTTTAGTTGCTGTCAATGGGGGATTACAAAGGTAGAATTTACCTAATTCTAAAATTTGTTGGACTGAAACTTTGTGTAAAAAGCTAACTCAGCAGGCAGTTAGGTTAGATTTAGCATAAAGACTGGAAACGGGGACCAACTTCCTATCAGCCCATCTAAAGCACGATAATTAACACATTATGTTTTGATGTTGAAGCTGTGACAAAAATCTTAATGTAAAAAATGACAATTTATTACTTAGTATCTATATATTTTACTGGGAGTTACGTGCTGGGACTATTTGTTGGTGACCTCCTGGAGTCCTGTCGTCAGAATGAGGGTCCCAGGTGTGATACCATCATGCCTGTGCACACAACTAAATCCCACTGACTATTTCACACTGCACTAGGCAGACAGAGAAACTGTTGTTCATCATTTAGCTCCAACACATGGTTCCCCTAAAACCAAAAAGAGTTCATTAAAAATATATATTTTTTAAAGGTGATACAATATGTGATTTGTCAAGCTATAGAGAGTGAGCTTTAGAGGTGATGGTAGGTACACTTTTTAACTTAAGACATAGCCAGGCTGGCTGTTTCCTGTCTTTGTACTAAGCTAAGCTAATCACCTCTCAGGTCAACCTTAGTGCCAGATTGATATCGATCTTTCCATCTTAACATGTTAATGTTAATGTATTGGATTACAACATGTTGTATAGTGTTCCTGTTATTTTGTCTAACCCTAGACCCCAGTACTTTAAGGTGAGGCAAGGGAGCCGTCAGAGGTCAACATGTGATGACAAAATGAATCTGAAATTAAATAACAGCGCACCTTTTCATCCGGCAGGCTGTGGCGCACGTTGTCCAAATACCCGCTGACGTCGTCCACGTTCGTGTAGCGAAGGAGGATCCGAGCAAAGTCTTCCTCACTGATGGTGGGCAAGCCTTTGGAGTAGGAGAGGAACTCTATCTCAAGCACCTCTGTCTGCAGGTTGTCCATGAACCTGGAGGAGCGAGACGGACAGCAGCTGCTGACAGGAAACGCCACCACCAGAAACTTGCATGCACAAAGGAACACTTAACATAGTCACAATCAAAACCGCTAAAGGTTTAGCTGCTGGAGCTTCAACCTGGTATGAAAATGAATAAAGGCCATATTACACTGGGAGAAGGGACATCATGATGTATCACACAGCAGACAAAAGGCTTTTCAACTCACTCGTAAAAATCTTCAAATTTCAACTCAGCTTTGCCTTTTTTCCCAAAGAAATGCACCAGCAGCGTTGTCTCTGTTTTCTCATCCACATCCTGTCAGAGGGAAACAAGTAAATCCTCGTTGCTTTAAGTATCCATCTCAGTAATTATTCAGCCAAACACTGAGTAAATATGCACAAAAAAATGTGTCATGGTAACACCAGGTAAACATTAACAATGACTTTTATTTAACCATGCTTAAAGCTTTAAGTAAAAATGTTAGTTAATAGTCATACCCGGAGTTAATGGTTAATTTTTCACTGTGCCCCACAGTGGGCCTGCATTTCTCTATTCTGCACGATACAAACATGTGCCATGCAGCAGATTCATTAAACGTGGTGCAGAGGAAATCTCAGAGGAGCTCTCTTTGAGTATTTACTCTTACTAACAAGAAGATAGATGCATAAATCAAGAACTAGTTCCACCGTGCTCTCTCACACAGAAACTACAGGAGTTTCTATGAGAAACATTCAGAGCCTTGTGCATAGTGTTACTGTATAACCAAAGTAATGAAGAATCATCTTAACGAGGGCACAGCTACCTCAGTGAGATCAGAAAACAGAACTTGACTTGTGCCACGTTTGAGAACTTCCCACATGCCCCGGGCCTCCACATGCTGACAGTCTTTTTTAAGAACCTGTGGCAGCAGTTGAAGCACAGCTGTTAGAAGACAAAATACATCTGGCACATGGGACAGAGACTAGGAAAGGGAAGATGGACAGATAAGCATGGACGATGCACACTGAGGCAGGAGGGAGTACAGAGATGCAGAAAGAAGATGAAGAGTGAGACACATTTAGCAGTGGACAAAAAGTCAGAGGAAGAGGGACTGATAGACTGACATCCGTCCACACTCCAACAGGCAGAAACAGACAGGGGCCGACACCGGAGTATCTGAGAGGCCCATCAGCCCTGACATGAGACTGCTCTGCAGCGATGCATGCAGTCTCTTGGCAGGACATCGAGCCAACACAGCCAACACATGTCGAAAGCATGCAGGGCGTGAGACCTGAAGGGAGATTCATGCCGAGTAAACTATGTAACTGAACCCACCCAATACTTCAACATTTGATGCTATGCTGTGAAGTAAATGCAGGTTATCAGACACCGTTCATCTACTAAATGACAGATGACGTTTTCTGGAAGAATTTGGCTCTTTCGTGTGAGATTGAAGTCTAAATATAAAAGATGACTGTGCAGATTTTCTGCTCAATGTTGTCTGGAACACAGAAGCCACTCTGCTATTTTTCCAGCTGAGGTCATGCTCCTGATCTGGGATTAACCAATCATTATTATTATTACAGTTTATGCGGCTCCCTTCACTCTGCCAGCTGCTGTGGGACTACTATAACTACAGCTATACTGCAACGCCACTGTCAACAACAATTTTCTTGTAATTTGTGGCATGTGCAATGAGAAGATCACAGGGAATCTGTCTTCCAAGTAGTTAAGAAACACTTGGATTTCTAACTCCCAGTTATAAACCAAACCATGTTGGTGTCTCTCTCGCTCTGATTCAGTTTATTTCAACCTACAATTTCTTCAGTTGAGATGTGTCACACATCACTTCATTCAAAAGCAACAAGCAGCACACAACCAACGAGAAACAGCTAGCTGCCATCGACACGTGTTCTTAAGTATGGCATGCTTCATTTCATAATATTTATTTATCTTATTCAGTTTTTTTCATCTCTCAAGCCCGAGGGGGAATGTGAGACAGGCGATAAAACAGCTCTTCCTCTGTGCTTCATCACCTTTCACCAGAGAGAGAGAGATTTATGACACGATCCCACAGCTAATTACGGAACATCTCTTTAATGCACCGCGCTGTTCCCATCTCATCCCATGAAAAGATCCTGATACACTTGTAATTAGAATTTGCCGGGGAAAGCCCAACCACAGCACTGAAAACATGCCTGCTGTGTGCTCTTTGAAAAGATTTGACTTTTGAACTTTTGCTGGAAAGATACCGACAGTACGGCAGAAGAAATCAAAACAAAAAAGCCACACCTAAAGGTGAAGTACTCTGAAAACATAGGTCTGTCCCTCTGTAGGCTCTTCTACGTGTGTGTGTGTGTGTGTGTGTGTGTGTGTGTGTGTGCACGTGTGTGTGTGCGCATGTGTGTGTGTGCTTTTCACTGCCCTTTCTGACTGGCATCTTCATGGTCAAACCAATTACAAAAGGTAACCTGAGCCAAAATACCACTTCTCAAGAAACTGTAAAAATAATACATGGGGGTCGTTGTCAGTCTTCAGGTAAGAGCTTTTTGAAGTGGAATCTCTCACCCAATGCTGACAAGAGGCAAGAACATAAATCATCTGCGGTGTACCCCCCGCACTACCACACACACACACACACACACACACACAAAATGTCAGATAACGTTGGAGTACATGGTAGTACATTTCAATTCCAGTGAGTGTGAACGAGGTTATCTGGTGTTAACAGACACAAATACGGGTGGTGTCAGCCCCTCAGATGCATGTGTGTTTTCTGTAGCCCACTATGCAAAAACATTTTCATGCCAAAAATAAAAGCAAAATTGTTCATTTTCCTTCAGGGAAAGAGAACAATACATACAGTGTGCGCTTGGGATTTGTGAGGACCGTACAGCTGCAAGCTCTGAAATGCAAAAGAGAGCAGAAAGAGGAGATTCATTTATAATTTAACAAAGTATTTTAGAAAAGGAAATTAGTTTTTAAGCTATTGATTGATTTTATAGCCGTCAAGTTTATATATGACATGACTTCACCAGCGATCCGAGATCTTATTCCAATTCTTAAGCTTTGTGAATGTACCCAGAGTCCTCATCTTTGTCTTTTTACAAAGCATCATTATATTTCCAAATCTAGAGTACCCATTCTAATGATCTTTTTGATGGTTATAGGGGCTGCAGAAGACTGTCCAGAGATGCTAACGTTTGTCCCGGCAGAGTAAGCCCCTCCATGTTGTGTTTGTGCGATAAGACCTCAAAGAGTTGGTCTTATCGCTTTGTTCAGCTCTGCCTGTTTACATCCACCTGCATGTGGCATAAGACAGCCCTACAGAGATGAAAGCCTCAGGCAAGTTTTGCCTTGTATGACCACATTCACCTCTGTGCAGCCTGCGTTCACTCTAGGAACACTGTAAGTGTAGCAAGCAAAAACCCTCTTATTTTAAGTAAAATTGAAGATTGAGGTTACTATCAAGCTTTTTTTTTCAAACCACAATTGGTCAAAGGACTGCATGTAATGTGAAAGGTGTCACTCGTGATGACAAAGCCACAAAGAATGACCACCTGACGCTGTGGTGCCTGTCAGCTCTATGGAGCGTTTTAGCATCTTTTAGTTGATAGTTTGGTTTTCCGGACAGAAACTTTAGTGTTTGGATTTCCATCAATCTAATCTACCTCACTTCCAACAGACACAACAGGCACATTTTTTCAATTAAAAAAGCTCCAATAAAGCCTAAACACTGTACACTACTGGCACAGTACCAAACGACAAACGGACTAGCTGGTGAACATAGCGCAGTATTTGACAGATATTTCCCTCAGGAGTTGGTGGAGACTAAAACAGAGCTAAAAGAGTGAATATTGGACGTAGCATTTGTCAGGTGGCAGAGACACGACTCTAAATGAATGCTAACGTTGCTTTATGTCAGTGAGTGAGTGTAAAAAGCCAAATGCTTGTTAACACATTAGTATACCGTGATGATATAAAGTATCTCATAACATATTTAAAGTTTGTTGTATTGTCTCCTAGAGGTCAAATTAATCAATGAAGGTTTTTTGGGGGGCAGCAGACTGAAGCACAACACCAGACATATAAAGTTCTTACAGGGAATGTGTTTGCCAACAGTTACTTATTTACGCATCTAGCAGACATAGAGCAACATTAGCATTCATTCAGGCCATATATCCACTCTTCTTTTAGCTCGTCATGAGCAGAAGAGGCTAGAAAATGAGGGGGACTTCAAAGTTGACAATAACACTCTTAATAACCAGCAACCTCTTTTACATCACACACAACAATTTAGTCAATTGTTAATATAAAAGATATTGATGACAGCAGCTTCAACAACTGCTGAAAACAACACATACCTGCAGGTCAAATCTTTGCACATCTTCAGCGACTTCCTTTCTGTCCTTTTTCTTACGGAAAATTTCCTCCAGCTATTGAAAAGATTATAAGTTACTATGCAGAATGTAACATACCAGATCAAATGCATCTTATTACATCTGACTCTCAAGACAAGGTTCGTACCACCAAGAACTCTCTTTTGTCTACCATTTCATTCCCATCTGCATCAAACATGTTGAAAGCAATCTTGAAACCTGCATGGGGCTCTGAAATCAAACAAAAATGAATGACATTCGACAGTCACTTTTAATCACTAAATTGTTTTCAAGATAATTCTGCTTAAGTCAGTTAAAATATTTACTTACTTGTTAGAATGCAGAGCAGAAAGAGATACTCTGTGTAACTGATGACACCTGGAAAAATAAGGAAACAAAAACCTAAATGTTCCCTTTTCCACACAAGAAAGCATCAAATAGCGTTAAGCAGTTAGCTGAAGGTGTTTACAGATGTTCAAAGCCATGCGCCCAAGATAAATAAGCCATCCACAGAAACAGTGCACCCCTTCAGACAAGAGTAATCCTCTCGCGCTCACTGATAACATCTTAAAAGGTGCCTTTTACTTCATGCTTGGTGTTCCCCTCACACAAACAAAGCCTTTACAACTGAGATGACCTATCTGGACACAAACCCAAACAAATTTAAGGCCTACGGCTTCTGATCGTGTTTGGGTAACAAGGTGTAATACATTCTCAAGTGGTCTGTCCCTGATTGAGAATGGCAGATTCAGGTTTTGTGTCGCGTCCGTCAGCTCCCTTTGTTGTGCGACACAGAGAAGGGAAGAGTAAGTGTCAGGAGACATCTCAGTCGACTCAGGACGCTTCTGCCCTCTGACTCTGAAAGCATTCCCGAGCTTTTGTTTGCTCGGGAAGATAGAGAATCGAGCGCAGATAGTTATGGGTGACTACTCTTGGTGTTATGGGAAAAGAATTCAGGTGCATTCAGGTTTGCTTTCTTCCAGAAAGAGGAACACTCAAGGGAACAAAACATTTAGTTTAACTCTGCTTCTACGTTTCCTCTAGAGGCTGGAACTCTGCTGCTAACAAAATGATGCAAAGGCTAGTGAAACACGTGTACAAACTGAGGTGTGAAAGGGGAATTAGTGATGCGTGCCATTAGACATAGTTCATCTAAAAATCTTAAGGCGCTCCGTCTTATCACCCCAGCTCCCTGTGTTTGGCAGCTACGGCTCTATAATGACAACAGATCTCTAGCTTCAAAGCCATTAAAGCTTAAATGGGTTGAGAGAAGAAAAAAAACTTTTAAGATTCCAGCCATGTTTCACCAATACCACACACCTTCACTCCTGTAGGGAGCCCCCCACCCCCACCCCTGCAGCACAGCCTCTGAGCTCAAGTAGATGTTGTTAGACAATACAAAGAATTCCACAGAAACACTTCATACAGAGTGGCAGTCCCGGAGATGTAATCCAATGCCATTCTTAGGCTTCATAATGTCCATGGTGATTGGGGGTGGTGGGGGCGGCCAGTTGGACATGTCTCGACATAGCTGGGTTCAAACAGCTCCCTCATTCTCTAAAGCAACGCTTTGTTCACAGATCAATCCAGACGTTTTTTCCCTGACAAAGCCGCAACGTTTAACAGCAGGATTAAAAGCCCCAAATCCCAGCATTGGCACTTAGCTAAAGCAACAGAGGAGAGAGCAGAACAGTGAGATCTGATGCTCCACTGGCTCGTATGACCTACTGAGTGGGAGTGTGCAGGCCCAGGTGGGAAAATTAAAAAGATCTTCACTCACACTGACAACTTCATTTTCTCCTTGCAACGTTAGTATGAATTGAGGTTTGCAGGTGAAGAGTGCAGTCGTTTCACAAGGTGCGTTAGGTAAAATGAGATTCCTTTTCGAAACCCTCCCATGAGGACCCCAAGTGCATTGCTCATATATGATTCCATATGTTTGCTAGCTTGACAGGTCTGTACATTGAATGTCAATTAACACAGTGACAGAGTGGAAAGTTCTTAAGCCAAGTCCTACTGTATTCCTCCCAAAGCAGTCAGGATTTACTGTGCAACAGCACGGAGGACACACAGCCTAACAGGTCAGTCAAAACAACTAACCATTATTTTCATCATCAAGTAAACTGTTCAGTTCATTGTTTCAAAATGTCAAATAATAGTCAATCACAACTTTCCAGAGCCCAAAGGTGGCGTCTTTGACTTGCTCGTTTTGTCTAAACAAACAGTCCAAAACCCAGAAACATTCAGTCAGCTCATTTCAGCAGCTGGAACCACAGAATATGGCATTTTTGCTGACCCTGATCTAATTGTTTCAGCTTTTAAAACATGTATTGTGCATGTTACAGTGCACATAAGTAAAACTGGGGAAAGGAAGAAAAACATGCAGTAAGGAGCATTTCACCTTTCCTATTTATATTAGATAGATTTGTGATGCAAAATGATGCACAAACTGTACTCAAGTTTAATCAGTGCCATTTTCAGCCTTTTAATTTCACCTTTTAAGTTTAAATTAACGTAAGTTTAGAATAAGTTATAATCTCCAAGAAGGTTTCTGGAAAAAAACATTACTATTTGGTACTAATTACAGGGAACGTAGAGAAGGTGTTTAATTGCCACACTTTCAATGAAGGAATACCAATTCATTGCTAATGTCACCCTAGAGTTTAATACACAGTCTCATAGCTCAGCTAAACATGCTAAGTGAGCAACTGAGCATAAAATTTAACATACATGACATAAACATTTCCAAAATAAATAAATTATAAATAATGATAATGACATTTCATGATTTATCTACTTGGGTTTAAAGGGCGCTTTTCTTTCAAGGAAATCCCTTAAAACTTTCTCTCCAAATGAAACGTTTAAACTTTATAGTTATCACATTTCTTCTTAGAGAACCCAAAAAGGATCCTTATGTATATTATCAATATTATCAACCTCCTGCAGAGGTTACTTGTGAACATCTATAACATGTTACCAGACTGATCCAGAGAAAAGATAGCCTTTACAACACACTCACTGCTCTGGATTATACGACAACAGACGCACTCTGAACAAGACATAGAGGGCCTTAAATTCAATGGATGATTATGTGTAGAGCTGTGATACATCAAGTCAGTTACTTCACCTCGTTCACGAAGATTTCTGAACAAATTAGATGATCCTTTGCAAACAGGCGGGGTATCAGCCAGCATCTTGTCTAATTCCTGAGAGAACAGAAGAAAATCCCAAATCACTCATTCATTTCTGAATCGCGGGTAATCACAACGTAATGCAATGTCTGTTGGCATTACAATTACAGTAATTACAGAGGTTTTACACAGATGAGGTGGAGACTCTGTAAAACAGCAACAAGTGCTTTGATGACATACAACTCACCTTTTTTGTGAGGGATTTGCAAACTCTCCGGCCTAAACAAAACAAAGTTAGCAGTTAGTGGATGATATATGTCTGACTTATAATATTATGTTTCAATAATGACTTCTATATTAGGAATATGGGAAAAAAAGGGTGTTTATGTGGACAGAAACAAAAGCTGCAAATCTACGTGAACGCATTCCGATGGTCAATAAAGCAGAAGATAAGATGGAGGTGTTGTAAAAAAAATAATAAAAGACTTGAAAAAAAAAAAAACACCTGGTCAGGAAATCACATCGATAACAGTGACAATAACCCTCCACTGACGCATTTTAAAGCCTCTGTCTAAAGCTGGAATTATGATCACTCTACACCAAAGCGAAAGCATCTGAGTGAGCATGTGAAGATAAATGTAGGCGTGTATTTCATGCCTTCAATAAATATTTAATAACCAACAAATATGTTACGGATCCAATATGAATAATTTACATAACAGCACTTTAAGCTTTGACTCAGATGGTTCTCTTCTAAATGACCACCATCCTGTGCTTCATGTGTTGTCTTTGAAATTAAACCATCAATGATGCATTATGGTCATGGCCTTCCTAAACATCCACAGGAATGGCAAAAACATTTTTTTTTACAGCCACAATATAGCCATAAAACACAATGATTACTATTTTGCAACACATCAGCCTTTAGCCACCAGAGAACAATGACGCACAGAATATTGATACACTGAAGCTCCTTATTTACCTTCCTCATTAGATGCCAGCGAAGCCGTGTCCAAACCATTACATTATAGCTCGCCACACATCTTAAAACATAATCAACCACAGTGATCAGAATGTCTTATCATTACATTTATGACATCCAGACTAAGTTGATTGGTCTCTCTGGGTCTGTGCGAGTTTGTTGCCACATAAATGAGCCATAAAAGCGGGGTTGCTGGTAAAGATGTCTATCTTTATGCAGGTGTTATGACTGAAGCTCTTCAAGCTGTAACTTATGTCCGATGACACTTCACAGGCCCTCACCAACAAGTAATGTTCCAGGAAACAAAACTGGGGCTTTTTTGTAAACCACAGGTAATTGGAGGGTGAAAGAAAAGGGATTTATCTGATGACTTGACGGAAGCATAATTAAGCAAATGGCTGCTGACAAATGGGGCTGATTTCTACAGAGAGCTGCACATATTATAGAGGCGGTGTAGCATCTGCAGTGCAGCACACTGTTACAGTCTTCATGAAGGAATTGCCACTGTCTCTCATAAAATGATAGATACCAAAAGTTTAAAACCGATTTTACCAAAATATAAGGACTCTTAAAGCAACATGATGTAATATCTGTTTGATTTAAATAAGGACAGCTGTACATGTGCATTTGTTATGATTACATTATATGACTGAAACATGACAACACAAGACACAGCAATATTACTTACTAGTCTAACAGAAAGAATACCAGCTCAGCATCTGACCTTTTATTTCTCAAAGCCTGTGGCTTGGTCACTCTTGTTTTCTCTTCTTCACTTCCTCCTCTAACATCCTCTTCAATCTCTTTGTCTTTGCAATGATCTAATGTTATGTTGATGAGCCCATTTATGTTACCTGCTCGCCCAGCTCTGGCATGACACCGGCGCCGCTCTCCACCAGCAGCAGCATAATGTTGCTTGAAACTTGGGTGGCAAGCTAGCCTACAAAGCTAGACAGCAACCGACGCAAGAGGACTTACAGTAACGTTACTGATGTGTGTAATCAAGTTAGTTTGCTGACATCAACTTGAGTTTTATAGCTAGCAGCTAAATCTGTGAAACCTCTCACTGATTTGGCTCGAACCAAAAACTTTGCTAACACAGCCAAACATCAAGAAAGTGCAACAACAGAAGACACAGCGAGCCAGCTAATCAGTTATAAGTGACCAGTACAACAGAGAAGGCCAGCTCGGCATCTTTCCTGCATCCTTTCAGTTCTTATAGCTCTCGCCAACGAGTAAAAGCCAATCCGATATTTCCTCATCTGGTCTCTTGCTCCATCACTCTCTCTTTTTCTCTTCCTCGCTTCCTCCGACGTCTTCTTCAGTCTCTTTGCAGCCTCTGCCATCATAATCGTACTGAGAATGTATCCACTGAATCCATTCATTACATTCAAACTCAGTTGCACAATAGTAAATACAGAGAAAGGCTCGATGAGTAGATGTCTCCTTTTGCGTGTTAAACATTTTCCATCACTTTTTAATCCATTATTATTCTAACTGGCCTCAACTACAAGGTTCTCCAGATGTGTATAAGCAGGAACACACACATGGAGCTTCCTAGTTTAGTTCCTGACATTAGTTCCTGTGGCATCCAAAGTTAACTATTTGGTCAAAAAGGGGCAAAAGTTTAACATCAATAGAGCAACTAATAATTGTTTTCATTATTAATTAATCAACTGATTATTTTCACAATTCACTGATTAATTGGCAAAAAAAAAAAACAGAACATAAAACACTCACAAAGCCCATGGCGGCGTCTTCTAGTTGCTTATGTTAGTTCACCAGTTCAAAAATATTAATTTTACAACAATGAAAGAGACGAAATTAGCAAATCTTCTCATTTTAGAAGCTACAACAATTAACTGTCATAATTGTTGTTGACTAATTTTCTGCTAAAGGGCTAACTGTTTAATTCACTAACTGTTTAAGCCCTAAACATCTTTCCTTCCTTCCTCCAAAGGGTGTTATTAAAGGGTGTTTAGTATTGTGGGAGCTGAGTAATAGGACTGCACTCACTCTTGGGTTCATTCAAAGTGATGGATTCGATGAAGTTCAGTGGCGTCATGTAGAGCTGGCCCTCGTACTCCACCGAACTGAACAGGCGAAACCTGTTCTCATTGGACGACATGTACGCATCCCCATCATCCAGACCATAGGTCCTGGCCTGCAAACACACACACACACACACACACACATACACACACACACACACACACACACACACACACACACCATCATGAAATATTACAAATCATATCAACAGTGATAATACTGTCTGAAAGATGAAATCCACGGAAGCTTTTCTTGTCACGAAAAGCCTCTCTCACATGGAACAACAAAGAGGCCCAAGCTTTAATTCAGTAATGGGGTGCATGTTATGTCAGCCCTATTTGTCATCCCTGTGCACCAGATAATGTCCCTACAACTGTTCAAACCCAGCCAGATCAGAAGGCTGGATTGGTGAAGACAGAGTGGATCTCTCTGTCAGGTGGCACAGTGCCAGGTCTACTGGGCACAGAGCAAACACCAAGGGAATGTGTGCCCCCCTCTGCTTAACCATTAAACCCCCTCTAACCACCCCCACCGCTCATCAAATGTCAGCCCCTCCGCCAAGTCCCAGTGTCCAGTTTCCTGTGTGCCTGGATTCCTGCTGCCTGTGGACACCAGTTAAGGTTTCCTTCCTCCTACCCGCAGATCAAAAACAAGGAATCTTCTGTAGCTAGAAGTGTGCAAAGCAGACCTGGTTTACATGGTTGTTTACATCCCCTCTGATTCATGAAAATCTTGTCAACAATGTCAGCACATGTCTGAGCAAAAGAGACTTCCTGCAGAAGTGCTGGCATGTAGGCTAATAGGTCCAAACACACATTGTACAGGGGGCAGAAAAAATAACTTGAACATCTCTCATAGTGCTAAAAATGACATTAGTGTTGCAAACATTTGTGTAAAGCTAACAAGTAGTGCTGAAATATAATTTATCAACACTTGACACTTAACACTACTTACTTTCTTCCTGCACCTTGGAAGTAGGTGAAGTTGTGCCAGAAATTCCTACTTTATTTTACTCCAACCGAGAGTCCAAAGCAACCCCGAAATTGTAATCTACAATGACGTAAAGCAGAAAAAAGAAGCTGCAAAACGTTTGGCATTTTGCTTGGTGAATGACTTAAACCATAAATCAACTATCCAAATAGTTGATTCATTTTGTGTAGAATGACTAATAGATTTACCGACTAATTGTTTAACCTCTAAAATAGATTTTCTGTTATATATCACTGTAAATTGAATATATTTGGGTTTGGGACTGTTGGTTGGACAAAACAATCAAGATGAATATTAGGGTGCAACTCGAAAATAAAGTTTCTCATTTTTATCTTCCCACCCCCCAAATGTGTTAATAATGTGACAAAAACTAGGTTGGATGTATTTTAATAATATTTACTGGTAGCTCAACACTGATAAAGTTTTACAATATTCAACATTTTCCGATTTTATCAAGTGATATTAACTTTAATATTACAAGTTAGAATAATGCAAAAATCCTCAAAAAGAAGACAAATAGCTGCTAACAGTTACTTAATAATGAACAATTTCTATGAAGAGGACGAAACACATGCACATGCAAACCAGATAGACCTTCAGATAGACCTTAATTAGGGAAGTGTTGAAGTGGCATAAGCGAGTGGTCGTCCACTAACCGGAAGGTTGGGAACCACAAATTGCTCCTGGTGGAAGAGTGTGGTGCCTTTGGTGTGAGAGACCTGGGTTCAACTCCCCACTGTGACCCATCCACCACTGTGTCCCTGAGCAAGACCTTAACCCCTAGTTGCTCCAGAGGCGTGCGACCTCTTACATGTATAGCAATTGTAAGTCGCTTTGGATAAAAGCGGGCAGCTGGGTTTCTGCTCATAGGTGGGTGAATATGATGTAGTGTAAAGCACTTTGAGTGGTCGAAAAGGCTGGAAAAGCACTATAAAAATACAGACCATTTACAGAATTCGGAATTGGGGGCGAAACAGGAAAATGTTCAGACTGTAGATCACCAAGCCCAGTGGAAAGCTCTGGGAGCCTGAACGCTGCGCTCCAAGAACAGACAGCTGCAGAAGAGGCCATCTCGTTATGTGACCTCTCTTGAAGTGACCTTCTTTACTGTACTAGAAAATAACTGATAGGTGGTGCTAAAAATGAGATTAGTGTTAACCCAAAAATATTATTCTGATTAAATAGTATTTAAACCAAATAATAACTATATTTGTTAACTAATAATAACAAATTAGAATATGAAAAAGAACAGTTAAATGATAACAATACTTACTCAAGGATTAATTTACTTTGGTAGATAAATTTTGAATTAAATAACATTTTATCTTGATTATAATACATATGAAAACATTGAGCCCATTGAGCTACCAGTAAATATTATTATATCTGAATGAAACTTTTCACAGGTATTATGCATCATAAAAGGAACAGAATGAGGAGGTGGCACATGGAAAATGTTCAAAAAATATTTTTCCATTACATTGAGTGGCACTGAGCTGTTGTAATGTGACTAGTTTCTTATTTTTTTCAGGACCAAACAATTACGTAATTGTTTAAATAAATAATGAATAAATTTATCATGAAAATACTCCTTAAGCCCTTGTAATGTTCAACCCTGGTCATCTTTGCAGCTGTATTTTGAAGTGTCCAACACCTAAAATCCAGCACCAACAACAACACCAGGTATTACTTTAGATTAGAATTAAAAATATATAAAACTGTGTTAGATTACATTACAAAGTCAGATGTTATTTTTTCCACCCCCTAAAAGTGTAACAACAGTATAATGTATAGTATTATATCTATTTTCTATTTATTATGCGGCATGCAGAAAAAGCAGTTACGGCAGCACCTAGGTCACGTGCTCTGAACAGCCTTTGACCATTTTGCCATTTCAGCACCAAAGGTCGGGGATAGCTCCTAATGCTGACGACACATTAACGTTACTGTAGTTTCACGTGCACTACATGGTGCAGGCTCATTATCTTGGTAATGCAGATGCTCCGTTATTAGCCTACGTTTACGAGAGAAAAACTAAAAATGAAATTGAAGCCTTTTGAACGACTGCAGGCGTTTCAGTCAGACTGCATGTGGGCCGACTGTTGTCACTAAATCTTGACAAAACCCTCCACTGTACCTTATCGGTGGCAGAAACTGATGGCAACGCCAGATGCAAGAGTCGAGCCTCGACATGGCTCTTCAGTCCGGACCGCCTACCTACAAGCGAGCAGCCGTAATAAGCGGCACCGACCGCGGCGGTGACGCACGCTCCAGCTGCGATAACTTTCAGCGCTTTTGTCGCCTTCGAGGTTGTTTGTTGTTTCAGCGCCGTCAGCGTCCCTGTTTTAGAGCTGTTAGTGCATGAAGGGATAAACCTGCGCAGGGCAGCCATGGCTGTTTACTGAGGTGTCGTAACCGATATCACGCAGAGCACAGCAGAGCGGCGCGAGCAGCCTGCTGCTCCGAGCTCGCGAGAAATGCCGTGGGTAGCCTATTTCAAGTTGCTCTGGGATTAAAGGGCGTCAAATTGGGGAGAGGGAAGGAAATGCTGAAATCTTTGGATACACATGGAAACAGACACTGAATTATGTCTCTCCTCTAGTGGGTTGATTTAAAGAGTCACATAGTTTGTGTTTACGGATTTAATTTGAATTTTAAGGGACGTAAATGCTCAGTTTAAAAGCCCTCAGACCACCAGCAACTCTCTCTCCCTGTGTGTCTTTTATTATATGCTTTGGGAGAAGAAAAAAATCCCTGCCAAGGCACGTCTAAACTGTGACAGCCCCGCCCATTACTAGTCCTTTTGCACCTGCCTCACCACCCCTGCCACTTTGAGCGCAAAACCTCCAGGAGCTCCTGTACCTGCACTGCAGCGTTTGGTCAGCAGCCCTCACTAGTACTGAATCCTCCTCTGCTGTGTCTCCATGGCTCCACTGAGGCGTCACCATCCGCTGTGAACAGGTATGCAACATGAGGATTATCTGAGCAGCAAATGCAGCCCACCCCCAACTGATGAAGACGCAGTGGTAAATAAAAAAAGAAATAAGGAGAAATCAGTGCAACCATCAGCGGATGTTTGGTGAGTGTTTCATGTCAGGGGAGAGAAATCTGCGCGTCCTTCTGTCCTAAGTAACGGAGGAGGTGGAAGTAAACATGCAATAAGTGACAGTGGCAACCAGGTAGTCAACTACGCAAGAGCGCTCCCTCCGGACCTCCTCACTGAACTTTACCCGCTGAGCTTCGACGCGATGGCTGCTGCTGCTGCTGCTCTGGGGGAAGTTGGAGGCGTCTTGCACGGCATCGATGGTGTCTCACAGGTCGGGTCCCATTTCTTCCTGACCCCTCTGGGGGACAGTCCGACGCTACTAGGGGAGCAACTCATACCTGGGGACAGGCTCTCCCGAAGCACCCCGGCGGATTTAACGCACCTCAAAGGGATTCTCAGGAGGAGACAGTTATACTGCAGGACTGGTTTTCATCTGGAAATACTTCCAGATGGCACAGTGCAAGGGACGAGGAAGGACCACAGTCGTTTTGGTAAATCCTGAACTATTTTTTCAATATATATTTTTGATAGCAAAAAAATAAAAAGCAATCGAAAGTGTCAATCTGGAGCCAGTGGTAGCAACAATTAAATAAAACAAATAATTATCAAAATAAGAACAATAACAAGAAAAGAGTGAGAACGATTGATGAAATGAACAAGCTTATGATAGAGGCCTAATTGTGTTTATTAAAATGTATTAAAGCCTGCTGTCAGAGCTGAATTAGATTTTTTGAGCTTCTCCTTTCATCTTTGTCAAAGTCTGTACAGAACAACTGTGTTATTCTTCTTCAGGTATTTTGGAATTCATAAGCCTTGCTGTTGGGTTGATAAGCATTAGAGGGGTGGACAGTGGACTCTACCTGGGGATGAACGACAAAGGAGAGCTGTATGGGTCTGTAAGTACCATCTTTGCTTATTCCTGTTGCCCAAATCCTCATTTTTGACCATGTGATGTTTGACCACATTTCCAATTTCAAATAATGAAATGTGTTTTCCTATGTCTTCATCATTAGCCAGGACTTCTCTTATGTTGTGCCTTTTGATGTTTTCAGGAGAAGCTCACAGCTGAATGTGTCTTCAGGGAGCAGTTTGAGGAGAACTGGTACAACACTTACTCCTCCAACCTCTACAAACATGGAGACAAAGGGACGCGTTATTTTGTGGCATTAAATAAAGACGGGACACCAAGGGACGGGACTAAATCCAGGCGGCACCAGAAGTTTACACACTTCTTGCCCAGGCCTGTGGACCCCGACCGTGTGCCAGAGCTGTACAGGGATATCCTGGGACACAGCTGAGACCTGGAGGCCTGGTCCAGTTCAGGAATAGTTGCTAAAGCCCTGTCAGGCAGGGAGCAAGACAAGAGAAGAGGGACGCAGACATGGGGATGTGGCCAGTGCAGGCTGGTGGACAGCAGTCCAACCAGCAGGGATAAAGGCACTGGGGGCCTCTTGTAGGAATGCACGGGCCATCTCTCAGCAGCCAGGAAGACAGGCCAGAAAGTCTGCACACTCTGCATGAGGGGGTCGTTTGTATTAGAGGCTGGGCAACCCTAAAAAGTACCGGCGTGGAATAGGAGATGAATGGGAAACTGTGCTGAATGGTCAGGGAGCATCTCTCTAGTCAGACTGAGACGTCAGCCAACGTGGAGGCCGTGGGAATCTATCATGAAATGGTCAGAGAGCCGTAGTTTGTTCAGAAGGACTTTGAAGGAATTCTGTTTTTTTTTCTTACCTGTGTCTAGAACTGTTTGAAAAGAGCTAAAATGTAACAATTTATTTATTCATTTTAGATGCATATATTTATGTTATATATTTATTTATTTGAGAATATATTTTTACAGTTAGATACATGCAATATAGAAAAAACACTAGAAACTGTACTGATTATATAAAGACTGAGACACTGTACCATTGTCTTTTATTTTGAAAAAAACTAGCAATATACTGTAATATGACTGAAAATACGAAACATACTGGCAATATTTGGAAAAGATATCCACATCTGAAATGCATTTTATCACAATATGGCAACTGTGAATCGAATATTTAAAAATCTTTGTAATGTTGACACTTAAATTCTAACCAAACTACTGTTACATGTGTTACGGGAGGAATCTGAAGTCAACAAAATGACAATACAAGTAATAAATTGCTCAAAATGTGATCAGAATGCTTTTTATAAGGTATTTTGTTAGTTGCTCACTGTGTCCACATCCAACCAATGTTCCTTTGAAGAACCCACATTTTTACTTTTAGCAGAGCAATATTTTAAAAGAAGTATATAATGCACTGGTTGCCTTTGTCGTTCAGAGTTTAAACATATAAACCAGCTTACGAGACCAATGTTGTCTTTCTTTATGGACACCATTATGCCAAGAGACGAGTTGTAGACCTGATGCACGCATAAAACTTCAAAGCCTCCCTCGTGAATCCTCTGAATGTAGACGCTGCGCAACAACACGATCAGGGCCAAATAAAATGTGACCTTTAGCTCAGGCCCAGCAACTTTAGCTAGTGTATAAAAGTGGAGGTCACAGCGATAAAGATTAAGTAACCTCTGCTGACAGTTTGAGGACGGCAGACTTGTTGAAATGTCTTATTAAATAATGGAAGTCAAAGTGGCCAAAACATTTATTTTCAGACAGTTTCTGTTTCTTTGTGTTAAAAATGTTTAATTAATGGTAATTTTTTACAAGAGATGAACTGACTAAAAGTATGTTATAGTTGGAATTAGGACGTACAAAGGGGCTGAATTACTCATTATTATTTTTAAAAAGCCACTATCTCATATCTGCAAACTTTCCTCCATGGTTGGGGGAACATCTGTGTTGAAGCATGAAAGCTCAGCCTGTGATCTCAGCCTGTGTGTGTGTGTGTGTGCGTGTGTGTGTGTGTGTGATGCCGAGCCAGTGGGGGTGTCTAAGAGGAGTCAGCCCTGCTGCCAACTCTCTCCTGTCTACAGTGTGATACTGTGGGACTTTCCCACCTTGAACATCAACGCGCTTCTGTCGTCGATTAATGACAGCATCCCATAGTGTATTATAACTTGTGCGCACGTGGACATCCCCTGTCCACCGGGTAAACACACGCAAGCCTATTACAACATGCAAAAGAATTCTGGCGCTTGTTCTCGGAAAGATACACTGTCAGCTGTTCGTCTTTCTGTAGCTTTGCAGATGTGTGAAAATGAGGGACAGGGCATGATTCATTCCTGTCGTACCCAAACTTTTCAAGGTGTGTTGCCACAATAGTTTGTCCATGACTTTGACCTGCAGCTTTGTTTTTGTCATTGCAATACCTCCAAGAAGACTGCAATTACCTTTGTGGCCATGAAAAGCAGACTTTGTGCAAATCTAAGAGCGTAACCCCCGCTGCCCCCCTTTTGACATTTTGAAGGTCATCTCTCTAAACACGCTGGAAATCCTGACTTGCGATACCTGATGCCCAGAAGTGCTCTTTGGCACTTGTTTAACCGATGTTTTTGGAGTCTACCTGGCCCTGAGACAGACGCTTCTGTTCCTTCCACTCCACCTCCTCCAGGTGGTCTGTGGCTCCTCGCTGAAAACACTTAAACCCCTCATCCGTCCCCACTCTGGAGGGCCGTCTCACACACTTAATGGACGCTCCCTGACTTTCATCACCTCCTCAGCGGCGGCCTTAAAGAGCTCTCTAGGAAACCCAATCAAGTGTGTGTGTGTGTGTGTGTGTGTGTACATGGCATGGGTCCACGGGGCAGGTGTGGAAGTCAATGATCTTCGCAGTCCAGCCAGACAGTGCAGGTGTTCCCTCAGCACTCAAGCTCTCACACTCTGATCTCAGGCCTGCTGTTTGTCAGCTGGGGATATGCCTTTGCAGCAGCAGGAGGAGGAGGAGGAGGAGGAGGGTGGAAATACAGCCGGCTTTGTTGTCTGCCCCCAATTATCAGAGAGCATAATTTCTATATTTAGTAGGCTGCGTTGGGGAAGACAGGGGAGGTGCCGAGAAGCTCACCTGTTGCTCTAAAGCCGTGGCCACTTCTAAGAGTGTGTTTGCGCAGGGATGGTGTCTGCAGCTTTGTGTCATTTGAATCCTGCAACTATTGATTTCAGGCTCTTTGTTGTTTGTTTAGTCCTTAGTAAATTGCCGTGCGCACAAATTATGAGCTGCATGTGTGTTTATAGGGATTACAGCAGAAGTGTAAGTATAGCGTTATCCACTTGATACTTTTGGGCTTTCATCCGAGTCCACAGCGAGAGAGACATTCTGGCAAAATCTGGAGCCAGTGGTCCCAAATATCATTCATCCATCACTCATGTGACCTGTAAAAAAAACCATCATCTTCCACACTTGCTGCATTGTACTCCATTTGACTTCAATCTTTTTTAGAATCAGAGCTAAGAGGATTTTGTGGTCTGCCTTCCGCAAGCGGCAATTAGACCAGCATACCTGATTTACTGACACTCCACATCGCAAGCTGTCAGCTCCAGTGGAAAATATGCTCCTCTGTTTGCATCTCCATGGAGACATTAGTAGAAAACAACGATGTTTAGGTGTTGTGGAGAACAAAAAAAAATAATAAAGAGAAGATCATTTCTGTTTAGGCACACATAGTGAACAACACTGTGGTGCGTTTGCAGGCCCTGCCAGTGACTGACAGTGTTATGTTTAACTAAAGGATCTGAACACGCAGTACCTGGAGGAGGCTGGGCTGAAGAACAACACACAGCTGCCATCTGTAGAATCCAATACAGCACACAGATACAGAGACAGGTCCACAAGAGGTAAATGGGAGATGGTTGTAGTTGTATATATCAGATGACGTACTGTGATATACACTTATTCAGATAACAGGATTCTGACAGTGGTTTATTTAAAAGGTAATCCTTTGCAGTCAAGTTCTGATCTGAGGTATTTGTACTTTACTTAGGATTTCCCTTTTGTTGTAGTTTATGCTGCGTTTCAAAGAGCAATATTAGAATATGTTTTACTACTGCTTGGCAAGTAGCGTAAAGCTGCTCCTGAGGATGATGTGAGAGAAAGTAAAACCAAAACAGGGAGCTTAATGATGCGACAAAACGTTTCTCAGAGCTGAGGGGAACTGCAAAGTCAAATGACAATTCGTTACAGGTTTGTCACTACGAGTAACCTCTTTCACATCTCACAAAGTCATTTGATCCATAAGAATATTGACCAGTGCAGCTGTAATGCATCGGTAATAATATTCCATTTATGGAATATGTAATAATATAACAATCTGAGAGGAGGCATTCTGCATAACATTATTTGCACTGGACATTCAGTTTAGGTTTTTGAAGAATACTAAGCTCTCTTCTCCATCTCTTCCAGCCTTCTCGGTGTAACCCCCTCCCAGCCCCTCACATCTGCTGACCAAACCAGTGTGTGAGTCCCTCCGGAGCAGCCGTGTCACCACCTTCCTCTGGCCCATGTGTCCACATTACAGAGTCACAAATTAGGTCTTGACATTTGGGCGCTATAATTGCCCCCTGAAAAGCATGAGGCATCAATTAGGCTCTCAGCACCATGACAGGTTATCCCTACAGGACATAATCGCCCTGCTGGACTGCTCGGCAGGACTGCCCCACCAGGACCCACACACACATGCTCGTTCATACATACACAGCGAGTTTACAATTCACACTTAATTTTTAGTAGCAATCAAGCCAAGACAGGGCACACATGATCTTGTAGTATGACATTCTCATTATGAAATTAAATCATCATTTTGAGAGGATAGCTGACAATAATGCGTGTGGAGGCCACGATGAAGCAGTGTCAGTAGGTCCCAGAGCGCCACTGCACTAATAACAGCATAGATCCCTTTGATTTCCCAACTCTGTTGCCGCCAGACAGTTTCTGCACCCACAGGGCGTGGAGATCGTTAGGGTCAGAAAAAAGGTCAATTGGTTCATTTCCATAGCTTCTACTTTAAACATTCTTGTAGGCTTTGGAAGCAATTCAATCAGCAGTGAAAACACGGGTTAGCAGCGTGGAATTACCAGCCGTCGTTAGCGATGCAGCGTACTCATAAACAAGACGGATGTACGCCGCAGAGAAAAACAACACAAAGTGTGTGCAGCTCTGCAAGTTTTGGAGATGTGAGTTAGATGTTTCTCAGTGCTGAACGCTATTAGAGTTAATGGATGTAATATTCACTTAGAACAATGTGTATATTTGAAAAAAAATCTTAGAACATTAAGAACATAAGTCATGAAGATTTATCTTTTTGACTTTTCTTTTTGTTTGGGGAAATGCCAGCTTATTTACATATCTGTGTTTCATATACCGGTTTTATAAAAGACAACTAGACAATAAAAAATTTTATTTGGAAAATGCATTGTGAAAATCATGCCCATTAACCATTTCATTTCATTTCACGTTCCACAATCCCTATTTGTCTCTTCAGTGCAGAAGATATTCTTCATGTGGTCACTCAACACATATACACAGACACATACTCATTTATAGTATACACATGGCATGACCATGTCACAATTTTGATTAGATTCATTAATTGTATTCATAATAAAACCAGTATGGTCACCCCTGCCAAGTGAAGAGACAGAAGTCAGTCACAGCAGACAACACATGCTGCCACTACCAAAGTAACACTAACACACAAACTGTTGTATATTCCCAGGGGACATTAGTGTAGCTCAGCAGACTGCCACTAAATTTAAAAATATATATACAATTCATCAATTGAAGGACCCGTGTGTAGACTTTAGAGGCATCAAGCGATGAGGTTGCAGATTGCAGCCAGCTGAATACCCCTTGCCTCACCCTTCCCTTCCAAGCATACAGAAGAACCTACTGTGGCCACAACACATTTAACAACGCTGAAAGACCCTATCCAGAGCCAGTGTTTGGTTTGTCCATTCTCGGCTCCTGTAGAAACATGGCGGCCAAACATGACGGTCTTTGTAGAAGAGGACCTATATAAAGGGCTTAATCTAAAGTGAAGAAAATCCATTTCTTATTTTCAGGTGAATATACACTAATGAAAACATACTTTTGAATATTATATTTAATTTCTGCCATATTCTGCCAATAGATCCCCCTACATCTTACACACTGGTTCTTTAATAAAATACAAATCACAAGCAATGCACTTAAAAACAAGACCAGTAGAATAGGCAATATATGAAAACACAGCCTTAAAAAAACCACAACCAGTATCACACAAAACATGCAAACATCACATGTCACTTAGAAGTTTCTAAGCTGTGAAACACAATAGACTACGAAAGTCACCCAACAGGTAGTGACTATGGAACATCCTCAGTAGATAGCAGGTAATATATGTCACATCAGCAGACATAAATGCACGCAGAAGAGCCATTATAACAAAATCTCAACAATCAAACTCTCACAGATTCGTGACAATTAATGATGTATAAAAGACAAAAAAAGAAATGATTCTCTAAATTTAGGAGTAGTCCTTAAAATTTGATGCAAGAAAAACAAGGTTTCCTCTCTTCATCAACAGATTACCTCACTGTGTGAAGTCAGGCTTTCACGTAAGTATGTTTGTCTTGATAGATCATACCGAGTGTAACTGTCTATTTTGACCATAAGAGCTGCAGACGCCAAAGTAAAGAGTCCAACTATGTGTAATGCTCACTCTCCTGGTTAAAGAGCATGACAGAGGAAGACTGTACTCTCACTGCCTGCCGGTGAAAGTGGAAATGTGCTTTGTTGCCCTCAGTCAGGCGGAAAATTGCAAACCCATTTGTCATTGTGTGCCAAAATGCAGAGGTCAGTCAATGGATTCCTTCATGACAAGCTTACGGAATCGAATGTTTTTCCACGGCCTCACCCTTTCACACCTGCACCTCCAGGTAAAATAACAAAACAGGGGGAGAAGGAGAGAAAAGAGGGCTTAGAGCAAGCGACTTAAAGACAGGGAAGAGAAAAACGATACTCGAGAAGAATTTACCGTGAAACCTTGCACGTCTATTGCCCATTTCAGCTTATTTGAACCCAATGTACATTTAGCTCACAGTGGCAGAAGAAATGCCAGGTTTTGGCTAACGTCCAAACCTGGAGAATACCACTAATTATTCCTACCTGTGACCACAGAACATTCTTATAGGCTCAAAAGGATGTTGTTTGTCATCCTCTCGGTCAAAACAGCAACTGCTTGATTTAAGGTTATAACAGAAACACTTAACAAAACTTTTCCACAGCTTGATTGACTACTTAATCCTGTGGAGAGGCTCCAAGGCTGCAGCGGCGTTTCCCTCAGATCATCAAAGACAGATAACAAAATGGATTCAGCTTTCAAATCAGTTATTTTAATAGTCTGAGTTTGTCTCAGTGCGTGCACCAAACAATTTATGAGGTAGCGTCTGCAGAAGATCAGAAGTTATACTAATAACTATTATATATAATACTAATATATAAGTAGTTTTATGTCAAATGCAATTTAGCTGTGATGTGATTTAAGTTTACTGCAGCAATTTCATTTTAATGATGAATATAAATATATGATTATTTAGGGTTTAAAGCGAGACTGTGTAACTTTTTGGCCAAAGTGGCCACAAGTGGTGATTACAGGATAATGGCACGTTGAACTTCCCTTCATTTCCAGTACTTTGAAAAGCCACCATCAACTTGACTTAGGGCGCGGCAAATTGGACCACAACATGGATGTATTAATAGTGCTGAGTGGAGCAGTGAGTTTGCTTTGCTGCAAATTTATCTCAGTGGCCAACTGCGGGACTGCAACAAGTAGCAGTAAGAAAAGTTCATTTAAAACTTTTTAACTTTTTATATGCATATAACTAAAAATCCAGCCTTGGAACATAATCATACTCAACAATATGTTGCATGGATAAGGTAAGTATGGTTACATCATTGTTTGTTCATTGTTTCTATTTTTTGAGCAGTCTTTAACGAACACAATTTAACTTTGGCCCTAGACCTTCACGGGCTCGAGAATCCACAGGCAAGTCAAGGGACTGCAGGTAGCTCAGACATGTTTGTAATAACAGCAGGACAGAGAGGAGCCATCAATGTTTTTAGGCAGCTAGAAGAAAACTGTTGGTGAATCTTATGGATAGAGATAAAGCCATGAAGCCATTTCTAATGGCAAGTGCTGTAGTGGATGCCGACTCATCTTACATAAGGAAAATGCACCCCAGACACACCCTACATTTTTTTCAGAAAGACCGATGCAACAAATGCTGACTGACAGATTGCTTTGAGTTGAAGAAGCTAGTGGAACAGAAGCTAGCATTTTTGTGAAGTCAGGACTTCAGCTCTCTATAAACCACTTATGTTTGCTCATATTAGCCATAAGCTACTGGTCAAACCAGACCAAGTGAGGCTGTGGCAGCAAAATCCTGAGTGCACTGAGATAAATAAGAGTGTGTTTTATTGCTAATGAATTCAACTTTTCATTTGTAATAGAAAGACTGTTATATTACATAGAGTTTTGCACAGCGCTTTGATCAGTTCTTGTCAAGTAATCCTTAAATTAAACAGACAAAAAGGCTGCTTTCCATTTCAGAAGAGTGTGTTTAGTAATTGTGAAGAGGATATCTTCTTTGACAAGATTGCTGCACAGACAGAGTTTAAACAGGGCTTTACCATACAGTACATTAATCTGTAGCTCTTACATAGTTACGTTGAATAAATCACAGGGCTAAACATGAACAAGCCCCGGCGAGTTAGGAGGCACAAGTGATCCAAGCGTGCCGCTGGAGTTGTTTTGGAGAACAGAAAAGAGTCTCAGCCAACACAGACAACCACTTCAGAGGAATCAATGTGAATCAATAGACCTGTAATCTGTTATGCTCCAAACTCTACATTCAATCCATAATTACATCCCTGCTACATAAAGTGTGTAATGTAAAAGGTGCATGAATATGGATTCAAACAGTTTACGCAGCTGTCATGATGATTGTGATCCCAGATCAAGTTTAAAACAGACTTTTATAAAAAGAAAAGAGAAGATATGAGAGATATGATTGACTTGTCAGTGTGTGAGCTGACTGCTGTGGCTGCTCTCGCTGTGATCTCTGGGAGTCTTAGCAGTCCAAAATGTTGTGGGGAACTTCAAACAGGCGTTGCAGCAAAGCTCAGATCCTCCTACACAGTAATAACCTTGAGTGCTTCTGGAAGAAGGAAATCCCCTGGCCAGGAAAGACACATCACTCCACTACAGAGGCAACGAGCCGGGCGGTTTAACACAGCCGATCCACAGACTCAACCTTGAAATAAAAACACATAAGTGTTATAGTAACAGAGGCCACGTTACCTTAGACACAAACGTCCACATATTTAAACACTACTGATTGTATTGAACTTCAGTGAGCTACAAGCTTTATTACATCCACCAAGGAGGTTATGTTTTCTGTGCCGTTTGTTTATTTGTCTGTAAACAGGATTGCGCAAAAACTATTGGCCCAATTTTGATGAAACTTGGTGGAGACAGCTGAGATGATTAGAATTTAGCACAACTATATTTTGACTGTAGTTTAGAAAATATATCCAGACATTTATATTCAAAACACTTTATTAAGACTATTGGCTTGGGTGAAGGTCTGCCCTTTCTGAGTGCCCTTCTAGTTGATTTAAGCTATTCATGTTTTCATGAACAATTGAAACTAGCAAGGCCAACAGTATTATGTCAATGTCAGTGACCTGTCTTCTTTTTTTTTACAAAACACCAACAAATCTTGCCTTTTTATATGGTGTTTACCGAATAAGATAGCATTGCCCCTCGTCCAGGTCTACAAGTCAAATAAGCTTATTTTTTCAGCCCAAACTCCCAAGTGTGTCTCAGAGAAATTTACAGTCTGCACAACACACAACAATATCTTAATTCAGATAAGGAAATGCTCAACGAAGAGAGGGGGAAACTTGTAAAGGAAAGAAAAAAAATGGGAGAAACATCAATCAAAATCCATCCCAGCATGCTGCTTATGACTTATCACAGATTCAGAGGTTAATCAGTCGCGCCTCAAAAAGGCCTTTATTTTGCCAAAGCCTGCATTTCCCCCAGTATCAAAGGCAACATGAAAACCCAGAGCAAGAGGTTGCAGCAGGTGATAAGCTGCTAGAGTTAAACAAGACTGGAAGAAGATTCCCCCTTTGAAGGAAACTTTTGGACTCATACTTCTGTCTAGCATGTAATGCAGTTCTTATTATGTAGTTACTGCAGAAATAAGGCAGGTATTAAGGATTTTATGAGATCAGGATATTGAAAGGAGGCCGATGACAAAGACGGAAACCCTCTGGAGGCTGGTGGCGAAGACAGAGACCCTCTGGAGTTTGGCGACTCGACTGAAGACCAGAATCAGAGTCTGATGGCTGGAGTGGGGACCACAGGCTGTCAGCTGGAGTATGGGACGGGAGGCCAGCAACAGGGTAACTGGACTGGAGGTCGGCAATGGCGGAGGTAGGCAGGAGAGTCGGTGGAGCCAGGCAAACAGGAGGCTGCTGATGCATAGGAACAGATGACTGCTGCAGCTCAGCTGGATCCGAGGACTGTTCATGAGCAGTTAGGTTGCTGAAACTCAAGGACTGGAGACTGCTGCAGCTCAGCAGGGACAGGAAGTTGTTGCATTTCTGACATTTTGGTCCTCTGCAGTTCACCAGGAACAGGACATTGTAGCAGCTCAGCCAGTGTCGCCCGGACTGCCAATGGGGAACCAAGAGTAGCAGTCGACCGGACCACTGACCAGGAACTGGACAGGACTACAGACACTTCTGTGATACCAGGCAGGTACCCAGGAGTCCGGGGTACTGGATGGCAAAGTCTCTGGGGTGCTGGGTAGCTGCTAACAGGCAGGGACGCAGAATGAAGACTAAACTCAGTTAAACGTAATTTATTGATACTAAAACACAAGGTGAACAAACTTTCACCAAGGAACAGACAGGTACGCTCGACAGGAGATGAAGATGACTTCACAAAAGACAAGGAAAACACACTGACATACACCATAGAGGGCAGGATGATCAACACAGGTGAAACACATTAGGGCAGACCAGACCATCAATCAGACACACAAACGGCGGAAGCAAAGTTACACAAGACACAAGAGGGATACTTTAAAAATAAAAACAGTAAATAACAGAACTCAAACCCAAAACCATGACAATTTGAGCAAATGCAAGTTCAGAGTTTGAATTTTATTCCAAAATAGGAAAGACAAATATAAACAAGACGAAGAGTCTATGCTAGCGGTTCTGTGAGACTGTACTTGCAGTCTGTTGGCATGCTAACATTTGATTAGCAGTCAACAGAAAGGAGAGTTCACACTGGTGGGAATGTCATTATTTTTGTAGGTATTTGGTCATAAAATAGTGGGCAAATAAAAGGTTTGACCATCTTTCTTTACTGTCATAGCAGTCCATACAATAGTTGTTGAGACTTTTCACTCGAAACCACAAATGTCAACCTAATGGGGTTGCCAGAGGATAAAGTATGACATGGCAAAAGTCTGTAGGATTCATTCTCTGTGGAACACGGATGCCTCAAATCCATTGATTCCATGTCAATCCATCCAATTGTTGTGGAGATATTTCAGTCTGGACTAAAGTGGTGGACCCACCGACATTGCTATACCCAGAGATGTGCTGGCTAGCTAGCAAAAAATGTGATTATTTTTATTGTGATTTCCTTTGGAGGACCCAGGCATTGGCTAGCATGGCACCTTAACTCTAGGAGGAATAATAATGGTCATGTGCTTTAATGTACTGAATATAAAGGCTAAAGTGATCCCTCAAATTGTTTGTGAAACCTTCACAGTCCAGTGCCTGGTATTACAAGAATACATACATTAGCAGTTGGGGGTCAGGGGGTTTGAATATGCTTTGTGCTTCTCCTCCTCTTCCGCCTGCTCATAAGGTATGCATACCTCTCCACGTCCCAGTAACTAATCGTCATGCAGATCTGGCCAAGAATAGAGTAACTGAACACACAGGAAATATCATTTCAAGCTTTCTAGAGTTTCACCTGTGTTTCCCAAGTTCATTTCCCAGGATGTCAGTAGTGTCTGCTTCAGTAGGCAGAAATTAGACTTCAAAGCCTCGAGACCCGGCAGAATAGTTTGGGGAGTTGTTCAAATGTTTCAGTGTTCGAGTGGAGGACCATTTAAATTCCCACAGTAATGTTTACTGTGCTTGCTCGAATAGGCTGGTGCAGTTCACATTATTCTGTCTGGTTGGCTCTGGTCCTCCTCTAACCCAGGTGTGTTTTTATTGGATTCAAACTTATCAGTGAGGTGATCAGAAACCCGTTGCCAACTAGGCAGGTCAACCTTCCGTGTTTTGTAACCAGAAACTGTTGAGAAAAAGAAAGACATTGCATGGCCTAACTGTAAAAGAAAATAGAGGTATACGATTCAGAAGTAAACCTTGCATTAAAAGTCACTCGTTGAGCTTCAGTCCTGACTTGGAAAGACAGGAAATATAACCAAGTTACTTGCATGGTTGAAAAATGAATTGAAGTTACCTTTAAGAGAAATGAGCCAGGACAAGCTGTAGCCCCTTCTCTCAGATAGTTGACACCCTCCCTCCCGCTCGGGAGGATCAAAGCGCTGCTCTGTGCACATTAAGAAGATACAGGGGACTCATTTCAAGCGCTCAAAGTGCCACATAGATGCTTAGCCACACATTCCCCCTGTCAGACGCAAACAAAGACAGTTTTCTGTGAGGAGAAAGGCATGCCGTTTCCTCAACATGCCTCACCTGTGGTGACCAATCACAACAGCAGTTACAATCCCAAGCCCCGAAGGAAGATAGGTGAGGGTTTATGTTGTCATTGGTGGATGTTTTACATTCAGGTGTCATACATCTCACAGTTAATGTTTATATTCAGAGGGAGCACCTCATTCCTTTGGTCTGACCCAGAAGGATGCAGTGTATAATCATAACAGCATTGATAGCAGTATGTTTAAATGTCTGCAGAGCCACAGACGTTACATGTTCATTCAGCTTCTGTTGTGTCAACAAGCAAGATGTCATCCTGTGAACTAGAAATGTTATCTTAATTTTATGCAACACATGTACATGCAAATACTAGAGTTCTTAGTATTGTTATTTGATCAATTGTTTCTCTTCATAGTGACATTTATAAGAACTGTGTGAAATGTAAGTTGTTTTTAGTCAATGCGAAAGTGCAGCCAAAGGGGAACATTTGTGCCAGGCTTCTGAGGAAAGTGAGTGGGGGCTGCATGGTGAAGGCCATATTGTGTTCCTTTATCCGTCATGGTTCGTACACCTGAACAAAATAATGTTAAAGAGTCAGTATACCCAAATCTAGTGGTATCTTGCCAGATGTTTTTGTTTGTTTTGTTTATTTTGCCAAAGTCAATGGCGGCTGGTATTCAGTATTCAAGTATTCAGATGCTTTATTTAAGTAGCACAACTACAGTGGAAAAATAGTCCACCACATGTTAAAATTCTCAATATTTTAAAATAATGCAAATATATCAAATAATAAATCACTAGTATTAATTGTGCAGAATGGCCCCTTTCTGAGATTTAGATTATTATATTATTGAATAAGTATTATTATTGTTAACATGTGAGCAGCAATTAAATGTTGTCAATCTAGAGGTAATATTAACTATTATTACTTACCATTATATATTGTTGGGTAGTTTAATCTATAACAATGCATCATATTTGTGATCATCTGTTTTGCATGTAAAATACTGGTCAACAACTAATTTCAGATTTATGTACTAAACAGTGTAAGTCCAATAATAACAATAATAGTAAACGTTTCACTAAAAAACAGTGGCCTGCTGCCTCTGGAAAAGAGATAGGAAAACCATGAGCTGTGCACAGTCAGGTAAAAATTATCTGTGTGTTCAACACTTTCAAATTACATATATTAACTATCATAGCATCTTTGAGTACAGTACTTGAGTGAATGTGCTTAATCACTTGCCACCACTGGGCCAGGTTGTGAGATATTCATCTACACCACATTACAATGCAGGGTTAATTTGTGGGGCACACAGTCTTAAAAAAGGCGAACAATTGATTTATTGAAAAGAACCATTGAGGGGTAGTACTTTGTGTTATTAAATAACACAAAATGAGCTCCTCAGTCTGACAGAGAAGTCATAATTATTTTCAACAGATAAAATAAGATTAGCAAACTTTGCAGACAGTGGAGAGTGTAAATCTGATGGCTGCTGTCCTGGCACTGCAGCTCGGGACCTCACTGCAACTCACAAATCACAGCCTGGGAGGCCCAGAGCTCAAGCGCCACGCTGGAACTCATGGCCTCCTGGAATCAGCCGTAATCTGACAGAGTAATGACAATAATAAAACATTACTGATCGCCTAAAGCTTTGAGCTGTCCAGAGACCATGCAATGGAGAATATGCACACATACATGGTTCTGATGGATACAAAAAAAGAGGACCCAATGAGGTAGATAATTATGGGAGCAGTCGGCTGCATGGCCTTGCTCATTTAAAACTAACATCTTTCTATATTGCCCCTGAAAAGCAGTAGCACGCAAAAGTATTGTCTATTCTCTGCATCATAAAGGCTTCTCCCTACTGAGATGTTGCAGGTCAGAGAAGAGGAGAAGAAAAAAGCTGATGACAGGGTACTTTCATGTTACTTATCGTGACACCCTATCAGAGCGATCTAGATGGGCCAGACAAAGTACCACCAGGTCCCGTAGCTTTGAGCAGAATTTCATCTGTTTCATCACATCTCCCGGCCTTTAGTCCCCAGGGGAGATGGGAGGTTGGTGGTCCGTGCATTTAGACCACAGTGAAAATACAGGGGGGAGTCTAAATGACAGATAAATCTTGTCTTATTCAAGTGGAGGCATCTGTGTTTTGTGAAGAACTGACAAATATGAAGCTGGATGAAAAGAGAGAGAGAAAAGCTCTGATAAACTACACACACATCGTCTCACGCAACACTTTACAGGAGGAGATAGTGAGCTCATCTCTTAAATGTTCCTAAAGCTATAAGAGGTTGCATATGAGGATGGATGCAACAGGATTTAAGAGGAAACATCAATAGACTGTTGCATAGACTTTCTAGTGTGCACAAACAAGTCACTACTGACAGAATATTTTTAAAAACATTAAGACTGTCACACTTCACTGGTAGACTTATCAGTGTCAGTATCTATGACTGTGACGTGGAAAAAAACTGAGATGTCACTGACATTTTATCACCTCTCTCGTCAGCATGTGTTGTTATAATGTTTCCAGACACCACAGATGTGTATCACACTGTCAGGGAGACATTAATGTGAGTGAGTGCGCAGGCTTTCCTTGAGCTAAGAGAAGTTACGAGTGTGGTTTAAAGTACAAGGAGCCAATATGAGTGGTAAAAAAACTGCAAATCACAGTCTGTCAAAAATATGTCTGAAACCCTCATCTGCTATTTTAATTTAAGAAAATTAAAGCATATAAAAAAAACCCAAGACTGAGTCTACAGCATTACTAGCAGCTCTGTGCAACTGTACTGCACAGTGGTGTTTTGAGGAAAATGCTAACATCAGCATGCTAACGCGCCCACAAACACAATGTGTTTAGTGTTTAGTGTTAGTTTGCTAACATTTGCTAATTTACAAAATCCAGTTGATAATAGATAAACAAAAAATAAAATATTTTGACCTGACGGTGGTGCTAGAGGAAAAGTCAGGATATCACCAAAGTCATTAGGATTCATCATCCTGGGACCATTAATGCCTCCATAAAATGTCAGCAATCCATTGAATAGTTGTTTAGATAAAGCAGATTTAATCTAGACAATAGACTGTATAAAAGAAGTGGACGTAGCCACAGTTGCGTCACCCATTGGATTGTGGACTAGCGTTTTGAAGCCTCAAGTTTTGGCCGTCACCATCTTTTGGAACCAGAAGTGACCCTATTTGGATGAGAGGGTGGAGCTGGGGAGGCATAGGCATTGCTATGCCCGACAGGTCGCTGTGGTAGCGACTTGTCAGTCACTTGTCAATCAAAGAAGCATGCCCTGCGTTAGGGCGTGGCAATCTGGCTTCTTTTTGCGACCAGTTGCCCACTACTGGTCATTAGTGCAGGATTAAACCACTTCCACATCGGCTTTACTTTTGTCTAGAGCAAAGCGGTGAACCGAATGACTTACATTGCCATAGAGGCAGGCTGCTAGCATAGCTAACAAGCGTCGTCTGGTCAGTCACTGATCAGTGCACAAACACTAAACCATTCACAGTGCTGCTAATAATTACTACCAGCACAGTGAAGGGGGCAGGTATTTGGCAGTCAAGGTATGTAATTTCCTCTTTTACCGTAGCACTTGTTCAGTGCTTGTTCCTGCATGGAGGTGAAGCGGGAAACCCCAGCTCCCGGACACAGAGCACACTCTGCTCATCTGCAACAGTGCTGCCAGGTGTCAACTTATGATACCGTAATAAAAAAGCATTTTTTCCATGCTGGTAATGCATGAGTGATAAGTCTATAAATAACTTGAATGCTGCCTTGATTTGTTTGCTCAGTCTTAGTTTAGACTCTATTCTCAAAGAACATAAGTTTCTGATTATAGATATGCGGTGGTAAATTTGGAACAATTTGTCATCTTTTATCACGCCCTTTATCTCCACTTCCCTGTTAATTATAATAAAGCTACTGTAAATTAAACTACAATACAAAATCAAATAAAACTGCAAATGAGATTATATTTAGACCTTTCTTATGTGTGCTCTACATTGTTCAAAATCTCAGCTTCAGACGCTTTAGTCCCCTGCAGCAGTGGTGGAATTCTTACTTGGTAGAGATAAGGACAGACTGCTCTATTTGTCAGTGCGAGGGGCCCCTTAAGGGCCCAGAGAATCTGATGTCCACACACTCTCTCTCCTGCACTCTGACATTTTCTCAGCAGTATGAGGTTACATACAAGGAAAAAGACATCTACATCATCAAGCCTTCTTTTCTGCGAACAAAACGGCCTCTCACTCCTGTTCCTGGTGACATCAGGACAAAATGTCAAAAGCTCCCAAAAGGTTGCAGGCAAAACAAAGTATTCTCTAAATGAGAATGGACAGGAGGTAGTATTTTTAGATGACCCTATGTATCAGTTGCTATTTTTATCGGCAGTTTCTATTTGGTACAATGACCTGTGACCTCTGAGGTTCTCACTGAATTTTAGAAAGGGGCAAAGAGCATAAAGTGTAGTGAAGTACATCCCTGGGATTACAAGCGTTTCAGGGTGAGAGTTTGTAACCTGCGGTAGCTGCAGGCTAGCAGGGTCACAGCCCACCCAAGGGGGAGGGAAGACAGGGTCACAAAGGCGGAGGAGGATGCATGTTCCCAGACACAAAGTAGACAGTTCCAGATCCCAAACAAAAAAAACACAGGAAAGCGCTGGCAGACTGGCAGGAAAGGCTTGACTCTTGATACTTTTGTGTAAAACCCCAAGTTAAAACAATTGGCTTCATTAAGTTAAAAGATAAATACGATAAATGTTGTAATGTGATGAAGTGAATTGAGACCCAGTTTCAGGTTAGATCATGCTGACAATTAATTGCACTTTGAAACTAAGGATATCTCTAAGCAGTGCAGGAAAGATTACAATTTGGACAGGGTAAGCAAAGCGAATGACAATACACTTTTGCGTACTTGATTGCAGTGGGAACCCTCAGGAAGAAAAGGTTATAGGAGCTCTGAAAAGGCAGCCATTGTTCATCATCTCCAGCAAAATGACTTTGTAAAATTGAGAGGAAGAAAAGCAAACCACTGGACCAGTGTGATAGCAGCCCATGAAAGTGGAGAGCACTGATGCATGAGTGAAAAGCGCCCAATGTCAAAAATAATTGTCCTGCCCTGAAAAACAAGCTAGCGATGTCTGATTTGATTTCCTCCTGTTTGGCTCAAGTTACTTCCTGTCTGCTTTAAGCATGTTTGCAGAGACAATCAAGCTCCGGGAGAGATCTTGGGATGTTCCGATGTCTTTGTCCACCAAAGAGGTGAATTTAATGACCTCTCATTTTCTGTTTTGTTTTTTTTGTTGCTTTGTTTGAAGTCAAATGTGTTATTTAAAGTTCCTCAAACCTCGTTTGAAATTTTAAATCAATAGTTCAGTAGAAATAAAAATATGTTTATTCACTTTCTTGCCGAGAGTTAGCCTACATGAGAAGATCAATAACACTCTCATCTATCTATAGCCTACAGAAATTATGAAGCTAAGCAGCTGTTTAGCTTAGCACAAACAGCTAGCCTGGCTCTGTCTGCCTGCCAGCATCTCTAAACCTTACTAATTAACACATTATATCTTATTTGTTTAATCTGTGAAAAAACTAAAGTGTAAAATCCACATGCAGTGATTCTTGAAAACTTTGTTGTTTATGGATTAAAAACACAAGATATATAACATGTTGTATATCATGAGCTTTAGAGGTGGTGATAGGTGGTAGGTTAACATCTGCATGTTAACATGCTCACAATGACAATGGTAACATGCTGATGTTTAGCAAGTATAATGTTTACCATGTTCATTTTAGTTTATCATGTCAGTTCAATTCATTTCAATTTTATTTGATTTATATAGTGTCAATTCATAACAGAAGTTATCTCATTGCACTTTCCATATAAAGAAGCTCTCGACAGCTTGGACTGCTAATATTTGCTAATTAGCGCTTAATACAAAGTACAGCTGAGGCTGCTAGGAAAGTCATTAGTTTTCCAGGTATGTGTTCATAAAACAAAGTATTTTGACCTGATGGGGGCACTAGATGAAACGTCAGGGGGTTACAAAAGCTATGACAATTCATCCTGAGGGAACCACATCAGTCCTCAAAACCACATCGGTCCACCTCATGGCAGTGCTAGAGGAATTAGGCAGGGGATCACCAAGTCAGTAGGATCAATTCAGGAATGTATGTACAAAAGGTCAAAACAATTCATCTTATAGCACTGACCAGTAGTGTTGTAGTCAAGGCCACCCAAACCGAGACCAAGTCAAGACCAAGACCAGAGTTTATCGAAACCAAGACAAGACCAAGACCAGAGTTTATCGAAACCAAGACAAGACCAAGACCAGAGTTTATCGAAACCAAGACAAGACCAAGAACAGTTCCCCATGTTACATGACACACAATAAAATTTTAAACAAGATCATATCCTTCTCAAATTGATCTGAAAGATCTACATTCCCATTAAAACACACCACATACAAACACTCCTTTTCCATGCTTAACATCACGGGGAGGGGTGACAGCCGTTAACGGTAACAACACATTTTTAGTTAGGGTTATTTGTTGCATTTGAAGCGATGCGTTTTACATCCAATCAAAGTTAGGATGGTAACAAATAAATCAGACAATACAAAAGCAATTTACTGATATTCCCAAAGTTATGGTCTTGACTGGTCTTGAAATAAAATCCTGAGTCCTCAATGTCCGAGACGAGACCAACACCATCAGAATGTGGTCTTAAGACTGGTCTCAAGACCAAGACCGGTCTCGAGTACTACAACACTACTGACCAGTCCACATTGCCATACATAGAGCCATGGTGCAAATAAAGACATGAAAGACTTAGTGTTAAATTCTCATGACCTACAATTAATAAGGCTATCATAAAGCTTTGAAAACTTGTGCCCAAAATTATCCCTAAAAAAAAATCTATTTTTTAATAATAATTCCATCCTTCATGACTGGAGATGCAATCGAGATGGAGGAGGTAGATGTCTTCCATGGACACTTGTCATGCTCCATCCTGCTTTGGTCTGCTGTCCTGAGTGGTTGGCTCTGTGGTGAGATATCTGCAGTGGCCCTTCTCATGGATTTTCTTTTGCCCGTTGCTGATGGCCTGGAAGCATGTCCAGCTGTCCCATCATTCTGTCAGCACCGCTGTCTCCTTCAGCCCCAGATTAAAAACGCCAAAGGGGCCGCCAGGAAAAGTGGCTCGCCCCGTCTCTCAGGACTTATGTCAAAAATGTTTCAGTCCTCAGGTAATTTGCTACAGTCTGGGATCCTTTCACTATTACTTCAAAGAGCCTCGCAAAGAGAGAGAAAGAGAGAGAAATGAAAGGAAGGGAAAATGATATTTAGTTATGGGTAGTGACAGATCTACATTCTTGAGTATTGACATGCGATCTGAGTGAGGAGTCCTCCTCCTCCAGCAATGCTGAATGAGTCTGCTGCAGTCCTTAAATCTGACTGATAAAAAGCACTGTGTCCGTGCAGTGTGTTAGTCAAACAAACTGACTTAACTCTAAAGGAATTCGCAGTCACTCCTATACAGCATGCTAGACACATAAACGTTCTTTGTATTGTTTCAAGGTTTAGAAAATCACTCTTTATCATCTGTTAATTCACATGACACATTAGAAGTTATTAAGGACAATGTACACTAAGTTATTAAAGATTTTTACTTTTACTACTGCGCCTTAATTGAAATAATTTCATTCTGTTGCCCAAATATAAGGGGTAACTCTGACTGTGACAACATTTCTTTGAGTTGTAATCTAGCCCGAGGCAGCTAATCTTAATCTGGAAAAAGGTTAAAATGTCTGTATCCGTCTTAAATGCTCTTGGATTGGTGCACTTGCACATAAATGTTGAGAGAGAAGTGAGTTTTGCCCTCTGTGTAAGATAATCACCTACTATTGAACTAGAATATAAACTGGTTAAGATCTGTGGAATGAGGAAGAGAAAGCAGAAATGCTTTGTTAAATTTAACTTGGAAAACCTCACAGGAAATTTAAATGTTTTCAATTTGTAGATTGGCAGAGTTGACACAAGAAGGACTGCTTAGTTAGGGTAAATCATTAAGTATTTAAGTGACATGACAAATTTGTCATATCCAATCTGAAGAGCTTAGCAGTAGATTTTCTGTTTTCATGGTCTGGATCTTTCATGGTAAGCACCTGTCATGTCGAGCCCCTGACATACATGCCAGCACTGTACGTTGTGTGCTCTCGCTGTTTGTGTGTATACCTTCAAGGTGTTAATGTGTGCACACGTGTAATGAAAGTGTTTGACACCAGTCCCATCTCAGCATTTGAATTTTTGAAATGCACCAACAGGAAAGTATTCAGGGATCCTCAGCAGGCCATGACAGACCTCTCCACAGCACAACATCTTGAGTTTTCTCCAAATCAGGAATGCAAGGGCGCATTTGTGGCAAACAAAAACAATGATTAAAGAGGGTAACAGGATCAGCTCTAATCAGCGTGTCTTGAGAAAATGGAGTTTTCCACCACTGTCAGGTCACTCCAAGAGGTGATCTCTTTCCCTATTAATTATGTGCTGCGCTGCAGCAATAGTCCTCTCCAAGTGAGCGACCTTCTCTGCTTTCATATGTCTGTGCAGAATGATCAAAACATTGCAGAGAGACAGTGTGGAGAATCCAGCTCCCGGTGATGTGCCTGCCCTCTCATTTCTCTGACAGAGAACAATGGCAATCTCATTATTAATGGCACTCGCACAGAGAGAGCAAAGAGGGGGGAAAAATAACCATTATCCAAAGACATGTTCTATCGTGTGATAAATTCTGTTTTCAAAAGCCAAATCCTTTGGTGCCTCCCTGCTGAAAATATTCAGAGCTAGAAATGGAGATTTGATCATCAGATAAAGAGTGGGCTGAGCATTGAAAGCCAGAGGAGGAGAGAAGAGAAGAATTATTATCATGCAGTTTGGACTTATCTCTGATGGAATAGCTCAATGACATCCTCTATTTAGCACAAATGACAGCCCTCTTTTATTATCCTCATTGAGAGAGAGGTCAGGAGGGATGGAGAGCGCCTTCTTTGCAATACAACTCTGCTGTGTCAATGCTGCCCTCTGTTGGTCAGACGTTCCATATCTTCTAAAACTCTATCTCATTTTCAAACACAACACCTGTAACTTTCGAACTACAAATTAAATGTGTCAAATTAAATATCACCCCAGACTTTGCCAATGAATTCAGCAAATTGAACATTTTACTACAACTTACATTATCAGATGTGGAAAAAGAACTCAGATGCTGTTTTTAGTAGAAATACTTTACAAATAAAAGTCATGCATTAAAAAAGTACAAAAGTATTTGTGTCAAAATAAACTAATGTATATTACATTAATTGGTTATAATTAGTGACGCTGAAGCTGGTAAAGATGCCGCTAATTTTGATTACTTTATATACTGCTGTGTAGTTTGTGAATTTTTAATCTATAATATTACAACAGAATTAATTTGTTGATTATATTTAGTATTGTTAATCAGAATAGGCAAGGTAACTAGTGACTTAAGTTGTAAAACAAATGTAGTCGATATAAAGTATTATGTACAAGTACAAGTACCTCAAAACATTTATTTTAAAATGTACTGAAGTACAGTACTCAAGTAAAAGATACGGTTACGTTTCACCACTGCTGATTATGAGACAAAGGCCCCCAGTTACAGAAATGTTAGTTAGTTTGTTAGTTAGTTAAGTTGGAAGGAAGTAACTTTGGTCATATGGTAGCATGATATTCCCACAAATACATTGCATATCTCAAGCAGGTTAAATTATAATGTCCTAAACTAACCTGAAAGTGCTAAAGTGTGAATCTTCATGCAGGGCAATAGTGTGCACCAAAGACTCAATAAGATCTGATATGTATATGATTACATGTCATGTCTACAGCAGTATTGCTGCAGAAGAACATGGGAAACAGATTGATGAACTATGCCTCTGCGCTCCAGATTAATTACTCACCACTCTTTAGTCAGGTTGCTATGAGAAATACTTAATACAGACGTCAATCTCAATTATATCTGGAGCTCTAGTGAGCACGAGGGCAGGTACAGTAGGACTGGTCAGAAACAGTGTGTTGATGTATTAAGAGAGTTTTGGATTTAGCACCTATAACATAGCTAGACTCACTGTGGAGTTGTTTTTTTAAGAACCAAATTAATAGAGTAGAACCAAAACTCAAGTGACATCACTTGAGGACAGTTATGCAACTTCACATGGCTCCTTTTGGAGCCACAAAATGTTTTATACAACCTATATGTATGCAGCAGAAGTCCTAAAGACCTGAAAGTAGACTTTGATGTATAAAATCAGGGTTCCCCTTCATAGCCTAAACCCAAGTTATGACTTTTATAACATGCAGACAAGATGGACTGCAACCAGCTTGACCATACAAGACAAAGATGAGATGTGTATTTCCAAATTCCTAAGTGAGTGAGAGCATAAAATCGTTGTAAATGTTGTTTCCATAATCCATAAATTTAAGAAAGGGTGTGTCTATAACTGTCTATCTTTCGTTCTTCACTACAAGTTTTATTTATTGAACATCATTGCGGTCCAGCACATCTAAACACCTTACACAATATGCATTTTTCCTCTTAATCCAACCCCATATACAGGTGCTGGTCATATAATTAGAATATCATCAAAAAGTTGATTCATTTCAGTAATTCCATTCAAAAAGTGAAACTTGGATATTATATTCATTCATTCCACACAGACTGATATATTTCAAGTGTTCATTCTTTTTAATTTTGATGATTATAACTGACAACTAATGAAAATCCCCAAATCAGCATTTCAGAAAATTAAAATATTGTGAAAAGGTTCAATATTGTAGACACCTGTAGGCTACACAATCATGGGGAAGACTGCTGACTAGACAGCTGTCCAAAAGACGACCATTGACACCTTGCACAAGGAGGGCAAGACACAAAAGGTCATTGCTAAAGAGGCTGGCTGTTCACAGAGCTCTGTGTCCAAGCACATTAATAGAGAGGCGAAGGGAAGGAAAAGATGTGGTAGAAAAAAGTGTACAAGCAATAGGGATAACCGCACCCTGGAGAGGATTGTGAAACAAAATCCATTCAAAAATATGGGGGAGATTCACAAAGAGTGGACTGCAGCTGGAGTCAGTGCTTCAAGAACCACCACGCACAAACGTATGCAAGACATGGGTTTCAGCTGTCGCATTCCTTGTGTCAAGCCACTCTTGAACAAGACACAGCGTCAGAAGCGTCTCGCCTGGGCTAAAGACAAAAAGGACTGGACTGCTGTTGAGTGGTCCAAAGTTATTTTCTCTGATGAAAGTAAAGTATTTCCTTTGGAAATCAAGGTCCCAGAGTCTGGAGGAAGAGAGGAGAGGCACAGAATCCACGTTGCTTGAAGTCCAGTGTAAAGTTTCCACAGTCAGTGATGGCTTGGGGTGCCATGTCATCTGCTGGTGTTGGTCCACTGTGTTTTCTGAGGTCCAAGGTCAACGCAGCCGTCTACCAGGAAGTTTTAGAGCACTTCATGCTTCCTGCTGCTGACCAACTTTATGGAGATGCAGATTTCATTTTCCAACAGGACTTGGCACCTGCACACAGTGCCAAAGCTACCAGTACCTGGTTTAAGGACCATGGTATCCCTGTTCTTAATTGGCCAGCAAACTTGCCTGTCTTTAACCCTATAGAAAATCTATGGGGTATTGTGAAGAGGAAGATGCGATACGCCAGACCCAACAATGCAGAAGAGCTGAAGGCCACTATCAGAGCAACCTGGGCTCTCATAACACCTGAGCAGTGCCACAGACTGATCGACTCCATGCCACGCCGCATTGCTGCAGTAATTCAGGCAAAAGGAGCCCCAACTAAGTATTGAGTGCTGTACATGCTCATACTTTTCAGTTGGCCAACATTTCTAAAAATCCTTTTTTTGTATTGTACTTATGTAATATTCTAATTTTCGGAGATACTGAATTTGGGATTTTCATTAGTTGTCAGTGTTCACAATTTGAATCTGCACATACAAACACATATTGAGTCAGAATTTGTGTTGACCAAAAAGATTGTATATGAAAGAACAAAACATAAAAGAAAGTAATAGAACAATTGTAAATAGTAGGTAGAAAGAATAACTTAAAAAACAAGTAATAAAATGGTAGTAGTTAGGAGGAGTTACTCAAAGACAACAGTCTCAAGTTCTTATTACATATTAACTCACTTTTAAGTGGAGTTGCTAACTCATTTTTTCTAGTTTCAAACATCCCTAATCCAGTAGGAATGGTGTAAGTGTCTCCCAGTAAAGTCTTGATAGGCATTTTTTAACAGCAGTCAGACATTTCATAGCAGTTAAAATACAGGTGTATTTAATAACATGAATTAACGTTGGCTGCATTGCAATTAGCAGTGCCAGCTCAGGGCCATTACTGAGACACTTCAGTAGAACTGAATCATCATTTATGTTATTAGTTCCACCTGTGTGTTTTCTGCTGTGACAAAACAACATGTCTGCTGTGAGAAAAGGTCTGTTCTGTCTACAACATTTGTGAAAAAAGGTTACAGACTAGCCTCTATTAGAATGATCCCAGGTGCCAAATAGACATCATTGTATGATTAGCATACACTAGGTATTTATTTTTTATTTTTTATAAAGTGTAAATATCTCAAGGTCTGCAAGTGAACATAAAACCTGTCATTTGTTCATGGTGAGTGTATAATTACAGACATACAGCAGATAAATGTACAAACTGAGACTTATTAGGTTCGAGTGTGTGTTTTATTTATAAGAAGAAATACAAAATATAGGCAATTTGAATAATATATACACTATATATTTCCAGCATGGAGAGTTTTTCATTCTCAAAACAGCCAGTGGTTGCAGCTAGACCACACTAGGTGGCTCTGCTGTTCTCAGTTCATCAGTCTCTGGTCCACTTGATCAAAACCAAGGTCTCCACATGGGTGTGGAAGAGTTTGGTGGCAACCCCTCCCTCGGTGCAGGGTGCGGAGGGGATCTCAGTGTGGTGAGAGGGGGGTAGTGGAAGGCAGGAGGGCCAGAGTGGGGGACCGTGGGAGAGAAACTAAAAAAGGAGGTGTTGGAAGAAAGAGGTGACAGGCTGGGGGGGAAGGAGAAGTGAGAGGCAAATGACGGGAAAGGAGGAGAGGTGGCGTATGCGGAAAAAGAAGGAGAAAGCCAGGGAGAGGGAGGAGGAGACAGGTAGTCGTGGCATGGTGTGGAGCAAGAGTGAGGCTGGAATGGGGAGTGAGATGGAAACAACAACTTAGGAGACTCTTCTTTCCTCTCAGATGTGCAAATGGCCTCCACAGATGTTGCATCTGGCCATTTAGCAGCCTCAGTGTCCGTCATTCTCTGGCTGAAGTCTGGTTTTGTGTTATTCGGCGGCTGGCTCTCTGTGCGATGCTTCAGCCCCTCAATCAGGCTCATTCTCTGTGCCGGCGTTATTTTGTGCATGTAGCTGGTCAGCTGGGCCACACACTGCTGAAAACCTGCACTCTCTATGGTAAAGAGAGTAGGAGCATTGGACTCTGGGTGATGAAGGCTTAGCACAGCAGCATGCGTCTTCAAGTGACTGTCAGTGGAGTCTGCATCACGTGGAAAGACACCACGGTGAGGGGTGAAACACAAGTGGAAGATTAAAATACTGATTTATTGTAACAGAAAATTTATGTTTAAGAACATTTTAACAAGATAATGAACTATTCTGTTTGACTAACCATTGCTCTGGTTCTTCCCATCTGTCCACTTTTGAAGATATTCCACAGCCAAGTCAAGAATCTCTGCTTTCTCTATTTTAGGGTTCTGCAGCCGCTGTGGGTGAAAACAGAAATAATATCATTATTATACGGTTATGATTCCCTTGCATACGTGTGGAGGCTAGATGTGATTTTCTTGAAATGACTCACTGGGTCAGATGTATGATTCAGCAGCAAACTCCTCAGTTCAGCAAGACTTTGATTTATTCGATCTCTTCTCTTCTTTTCCACAACAGGTTTCAGGACCTAGACAGAGAAACACAGCAGTGTGTGAGTGTGGTGAAGATGTGGTCACTTATCAAGGAGACCCAGCTGTTTGATCAGTGTTTATATGTGTCACCACTCACATCTAGCTCTATATACAATTTGTATCTGCAGTATCAAATGATATCACATCCTACTCAGGCCCCCTTAACAAAGGGTTTAAAAGTTACAAGTGATGCCTTAATGGTAAATAATTTACTAACGCTGTATAAATCATTTATAAGCCATTAATGAGAACAACTTTTAGTGAAAAATCTTGTTTGTTTGTTTGTTGTCTGCAGTAAATGATACTAACCTAATTCAATTATAAATCTGGCAACCCAAACATTTTCCTACAACTGCTCCTTACAGGATTAGTTAAAACTTAAACAACATTTGTAAATATGTACCAAAAGAAATAAAAGGTTCTTACCCTTTTTCTACTCCTGACATCTTCCAGAAGTGGATTTTGTAGTTTTCTGGTCATGTTGCAGTGTTTGGTCCAAAGGTCCTCGGTGGAAGCAGAAGTCGAAACGGCCTTCTGTTGCCTGTGGGCGATTATAAGAAGGCCTCGTGCTGCCTGTGATTGGCTGACAGGTGTGAGTGACGACACTTAACACCAAAATGGTCTCAACTAACTTTATAATGGCATATGATTAAAATCGAAACCAAATTTCAAACAATGATCAGGTGGTGAGGTGTCTGTATATAGGCCCAACTTATAGACCTACAACAGTTAAAGGCAGCAATATTACCAATAACCTATAGCTTATCTTACATCAGATACAGACTACATATATAGATTATACAGCCTGTAGATTATAACCTACATCATCAGAAAGCCTAACAGAAGCCTGCTGGTGTAAGTTTTGTGGTTTATCAATAGGCCTAAATGACTCATGAAAGGTTATATGGCGTTGTCTTATTTTGTAGTAAGAACACTGCAGGAACATCAGAGGTAAACATTGAAACAGTGTAATGAGTCTTTTCACACACATTTAATAATCGCATTAGGCTAAATTACTTTTTCCCAGAGAATGAGCGCGTGAGGTGAGACTCTGGGAAACTTTTTTTTCTCCTCGTGGGAACAGAAACTAAGTGAGAAAGTGAGCAGCTATGAGAACATTTTATGATGTGTGAGACATCGGCACTTTGCATTAAGTGATGAAAACGACCAAAACAAGAGCAGCGAAGGTCCAAATGAAGAAGACTGGCTGCAAATACAAGACACTGTGGCTTGTGCATTTGCAGTTATGAACCATAGCCTACAATAAATAAAAAATTCAACTTGGAAACAAGCTAAATTCAGGGGTCACCGCGCCAAACGGGAGCAAGTCACGTTTGTCTGTTGATGCGATGGAGTGTGAGGATGATTATTGCACCTGAGTGTTAAGTGTGCGCTGCTTCAGGTCGGCCTGATGTCCGATGTTTGGACTTCACACGGGATCCCTTTCCAAAATCAAAGCCGTTGTTGACCTCTCCACATGTTCAAAACCCCTGCACGCTCCATTTGATTTGAACTCTTTTGTCAGTGTGGCCGATACACCCGACGAGTCACGATATTAGAAAGTAAACGCTCCATTTCTCTGCCACCAAAGCGCACATTTTCACTAGCCTAATTAGTTTCCATCACAGGCTCAGGGAGCACTAGGTCTACTTATTTGTGGTGGGGGCGGGTCCACGTGGCTTAAATCCTACACACACTAGGCCTAGAGAGAGACTCTTAACGTCCAAACAGTATGAATCCAGGCATTGACATTAAATCTAGCCTGTGCTTTCCCCATTTATAGTCCCAATACATCATCATAGGCTACTATAGAATGTAGCTTATAGATGGAAGTAGGCCTATTTACTATAGTCTAATGGAAATTGTATCTTTTCCCTTGAGTTCCTCCTCTACCATGGTTACCAAGAGTGACCTCTGAGCCTTTACTAATCGCCCTCTCTTTGATTTAAAACGGAAGTATCATTGCCTCTGAAAAGCCACTTAATCTAGGAGATCCCTGTGATCCGATCATCCCAGTGTTATCTCCACACGTTAGCCTATTATAAGGATCAGGGTGACCATAAATGCAGTGCGGAGAAAGCTACCCCAAACTCAAAGCCCATGTCGAGTCCAACTGCTGAAATGATAGGCCTAGGCAACATTATAGTAGAAACTTTTAAGATCTTGCCCAGAGTCTTCACGAAAGCACTGCGATGGCATTGACCCCTCCCCACTGATAAACACAACTCCTTCACACAAAACAAGCGTTTAGGTGTGAATAGGCAATTTGGCTCCACAACACAAGGCGAGGTCCTATTTTAAGATATGAGGGTGTGGCGTTGGTTTGGTTTCAAAATCAACAAGCAGAAAAGGCTTCACCAGTTACATATGGCATTCTATCACTCAGCAGAAAAATGATTGGGTTGGGGGAAAAAGGTCAAGTGAAATGTGACTTTTAATTGCAGACAAATAACAGTGGCAGCAGGGAAACGATCATTCCTTTTAGTCTGTTATAGCCTGTGTTCTGCGCTAAACCCTAAAATGTGGTGGAAAGTAATCAAGTAAATGAAGGTCAGTATAATCAACAGACCTCAGTTTCATTCAGTAGTATTTCTGTAAATACAGTAAATAAAATTTTATTTAGGTCTACTAGGTCCATTGCATCAGACGGAAATACTGTATATGAATGATTCGACGAAGCCACAAATTTAAGAAAGTTTTTCTTTTAGGTTTGTGTGAATTTACCCTTCAATGGATTAAGAAACCAAAACCAGGCTTTGACATGGCACACTCTTTATTTTGGGCTGCACTTTCAGTTGTGCTAAATTAAACTTTCATTTTGGGGCAATTCTAAACACAATATAGGCTATAGGATTTAGATAATCCAAATTTTCTTTATTGCCAAGGCGGCGTGCTGCTGAATGAATAAGAGGCGTGTCCCGCGAGGGGCGTGGCTACACCTGCAGGGACGTCAACAAATTGAGGACACAAACGTGCCATTTTCATTTTAGATTCACACACAGATTCGACAGGTAACTTTTAACATGAAGTCTTTATCTTCACCAGAGTCCCCGCGACAAAGGACTACGAGAAGGGTAAGATGCTGCACATTATAGTGTAAGAAACGCATGTGTCTAAAGTATTGTTTAGGGATATTATTGTAGCCTAATGTTTTACTTTTCAACCCAAAGCTCTCCAAACCTCTGATGGAGAAACGGAGACGGGAGAGGATTAACCACAGTCTGGAGACACTGCGACTTCTGATGCTGGAGAACACACACGATGAGGTATGTCATATATGCATCATTTTGGACAAAAGGGTAATAGCTCAGTGTTTATTTTGTAGCTTGTACTTTATACCGACTTTTAGTGAGTGATTTGTACTCTGATTTTCCATTTAGAAACTGAAGAATCCAAAGGTGGAGAAGGCTGAGATTCTGGAGAGTGTGGTCCATTTCCTGAAGACAGACAAGGAGGTGGAGAGGGGTCACCGGGCCACGAAGAAAGTCCTGTCCAGGGTGCAGAGACCGACTTGTTCCCGCCAACAAAACTACCACGACGGCATGAGATCCTGTCTGATGCGGGTCAGCCACTTCATAACCAGCAAAAGCCAGAAGTCAGAGGAAACCGGTGGGGGTACAGCCCAGGCCTCTCTTGCGCATGCCGAACCCCAGTCTCTCCCTTCCTCTCCCGGACACATCCACGGGGCACTGATACCTGCTCCTGTTGGTGGCTCGGCGGCTCTGTCTCCTCTGACCCACCATCACAGCCAGCACGGGATCTGCGCTCCATACCAAACCCAGACTGGCATCCACTGTGACACCAGGGAGCTGCTCTCCTCCACTGCACCCCGCGCGCACACTGACCCTGTGTGGCGACCCTGGCCTCAGTGACACTTTGACACACATTTATATTTTAGATATGTACTCTATGCCGGCAGACTGTGTAAATATGTAGTTTATTGTACAGCCTGGATTATTTTGTATAGTGAAGATATTTCCCCTGACAGCTCTCACATGTAAGATGGAGTTCCCCACTGATCTTCAATCATATTTTTTCTTTTTTATATTTTAGCTGTGAATATGTGATATTTTCAGAAGGCAGTGTCCGCAAGATTTTTTTTTGTAACAAACACGAATACTGTGTATTTGGTGTTGCTGAAGCGCGCGCGTAAAAGCGCTTTACCTTCTTTGACTTTTACAGCTGAGATGCTGCTCTATTGCTGCTATTGCTCTGAGATGTATATATTTGAGACATGATCCTGGAATTTATTTTATGATTGTGGCTGTTGACTTCTCTGGTCCTGTTTACAATAAAAGTACAATTTCCTGATCATTCCAGATTATTCGAGTGGCCTGTTTGCTGTGTGAACAGCTTGTACTTCAGCCCTACTTTTAAAGGAAAGTGGGACATTCACAGGACAGTTTTCACATACTTTATCCGGGCTGAACAACAGTTATGAAACACTGTCCATTGACATGTTGATGCGAGGAGCTGGTTGCTTCTCTTCATCTTAAGTACGGTTTTTCAAATGAAAATGAGCGAAAGAGAGTGGCCATTCACACACTGTCCAGTACCCAGACTGCTTCAGGTGTGGTAGCATCCAATCTAAATCCACAAATTCCTGACCCAACTCGTTATATAGATCCAGGAAAATGTTTGAGTGTAGCCCTGCAGTTAGTATAATAAGCATAAATCAATAAAATATGCAGTATTTGTGTATTATTCTGTTACATAGCATACATAATTTCAAAACAAAAAACTGTAGGCCCATGTGTTAAAAGTTTCAGTCCCTTTTGGCTGACCAAAAACAAATGTTCAGCTGTTTTTTTTACTACCTAATGAAAATCTCCAGGTGCAGACTTGCACTGTTCGTGTTGGAAGAGCCACTAAAACAGAGATAGCAAACCACAGCAGCTGTCACTGATGCTGAATCATGCTTCCCATAGCATTAGTTAGATATGTTGTGATTTAGTATGATTAAGCACTGAGGGAACACTGTTAGCATTAACTGAGTGAATATACAATCATGTTAAAATCAGCAATGTTACCAAAGCAGTTTTAAGTATCTACAGGTTAGGCTCATAGACTGTAGATATTGCTATTTAAGTTTCAGAATTTGAGGATCTGATATGGTTTGCAGATTGAAAAGTGTGGACAGTGTGTTAATGGCCACTGTCGTGTGCTTTTCTACATTTGAAAACGGCACTAAAGGCAACAGGCTCCCGCTTATCAACACATCAATGCACACTTGAAGGTCTCCTAACTGCTCTCCATCCTGGGTTAAGTAGCCTATCCCCTCTCCCCTTTCATGGGAATAATAAAAGGCAAGTAGGCAGCTCCTCTCATCTGTAAAAAACTTGATTATTGCAGCCACAAATTTTAAATGTGCTGAGGAAGATTGAAATTGGGCTTTACACTTTGTTGATAAGGGATATAGCCTAAAATGATTGCGCACTGAGCAGCTTTTATTCCAGGGTATAGAAGATGCGTCTATAGGTTATATTCTATATTAGGAGGAGAATATTCGAAAAACTATAGGATTTATCTTCTTATGACCCTTTGATTGTATAGCCTAATAGGCCTACTGAGGGTGATATAGCACCATTATCTATCACTACTTGTGAAAATGAATTAATTATATTAGCAATAGCCTACAGCAAATTAAATTATCAATACACTATTATATTTTCAGTCGTAGACTACATTCTAAGATATTGTCCGACATTTTTAATTTAGGCTATGCTTTGGTCCTGACTGATGCGCAACTTCCGTTTAAAGTCGATCCACGTTTGTACAAAATAGCACCTGATTATAGATAAAAAAACACTTATTACACCATTAGTCGCTGTCTGTAAGGTTAAAGCCTACGTTTATCTAAAAAGTGTTCTCCCTTACAGGCATTCCTTCAAAGCCTGTGTGAAAACATCCTCTATCAAAGCGGGTGTTAGTCCCGCTGGGCTGATCTCTGGACTGGATGCTCTTTTGTGCAACTTTAAGCTTAAACCTCCTGGAGAAAAGCCCGCAGGACTAAGTAAATCAATTAAAGTTGGAATCAGATTAGGGTTTCATCTGATGGGCATCTGCCTAAATGAGGATTAAACGGGTCCAGAGGCAGAATTTATTGTCAGTGTATAACAGATAAGGATTAGTTAAATGCAGATATAAAGGTCTCTGGATTGTTTACTTTGGACAAAAAGCACCCCGAAATTTGCCTCAGAACAACTGCAGATTAACCTTAAACTTTAATTGCAAAAAACTCTTAGTTTTCAAACAGTAGCCTCTGACAGCCACCACACTGCTAAACTTTTCACACAGCAGTTGTTCCTGAAACTGTTGGCTTTTACCACATGGCCGCGAACACAATAAAGCAAAGTGATAAATCACCTTTTGGCCTCACCAACAAACCCTCTGATGACTGCAGTTCACATAAAAAGCCATCAGTTCTTTTTATAGAAATATCACATTAAACTTTTGGGCTTATTGTAAGATTGTCTCGAGTTTGTCCGTTTTTATTGTAGTAACTTTCTTGGACTTCAGCCTAACTATCTAAAACGTTGCAGTCAAATTTGTTACAACGTGAATAAGTCAGATATAATAAGCTACAGATCTTACTTTAAACTTCCGACCATTTCAGCTTATACTTTAGATATAGGTGATGCACCAGTAGCCACGTGTCGGCCAGGTTTACAGCCGAAGTCTGGATGTTATAAAAGCAGCCCACCTCCAGGTGTTAATGGGCTTACTGCCGCCCACGCGCCAGAGGTGACAGGCTCGTGCACAAAAAACAGCGTTTGGTGGTGCAGTGTTATTATTGTGAATCTGAGTGGTGTAATTTGTAGCCCAAATTCAACACAGGCTGTATTAAATTAGCTTTTGTTATGGTTCAGCACTAAAAACAAACTAACCTGTAATTTAGACCCATATTGTACAAAAAAATAACTTTCAATTCAAAATACAAATTTTTGTATGGCATGAAACTATTTTAGTAATTTATATTTGATTCCAGTATGTCAATGCATTCACAACATGTGTCGCCCTATGTGTGTGCTGGTTGTGTAGGCTAAGCTACATTGTATAAAGATACAAATTTGTTAGCTGACAGGCTAGCATGTTGCCTGCTCTTCATTATTAGGCTACAAATGTCGCCCAAGGGTTTGAGAGAACATTTGTGCTGTAGTTTACAGTGAATTATAGTGGGTCAGAAATATAGCTCAGTGGTGTATTAAAGAATTCAATGTACTGCCTAGACAACTTAAGCTGGCTGAGGCATCAGGAAAGATGTAACCAAAATATGCAGGGTACTTGCTGTTTTAACCGAGCTGGCGTTTGTTACAAAGATTTATTTGGGGGGTTCTTAAGACCGTAGAAGACTTTGTTTTAGATTATTCATGCAGCCAAAATCCTCTGCTGGTGGTATAGACAGCAGGTGAAAGCACATTCATTAATGTGAACAAAGCTGCACTGCTGGGCTTTTTTCCCCCACTCATGCGAGGTGTGGGCGGGTCAGTGACTGGACAACATCTGCTCCAGTGGCCACCAGCCTGCCCCAGCAATTAAAGCAAATGTTCAACAGAAACAAGCACACACTGAAAAGGTGCCACCCAAGCTTGTTTAGTGTGATCAGTTCAAACTGAAGAAGGTATGACCTTTCATGAAAAACATGTTTATTAGTAACAACAGAAAAGTCACAGTAATAACGCTGCAATTTAATGACAAGATACAAGCAGAATTGACTCTGCCTTATGTTGTAGGTTTACATTTTATTGTGACTAACCCCTTCTATTTTTATCTCTATGCGCATGTGTGTGAGCATACAGCTGGATCACTTGGTCAAACTTTGCCCACAGCCAAGCCCTGAGCTCTCTGAAACTCCTGCTGCAAACTGGACAAGACTTCTCGATGCTGTTCAGATTTCTTTTCCATGTCTTTCAGGAGCGTCTCGTACCTTTGACTGTAATGGGACAAAAAAAATGAGGGAGAATAAAAATGTAAATGAAGAATGAATTTCACAATTTTAAAGAAACAACAAAATGAACCACATTTGTGTTTATGTCCACTGAAAGTGCAAACACAAAAGAGGCGTTGCTCACACGTCTGTATAAAACATCACTTTTTCCCACTCTGTGCCATGTACTGATAATTCTATTTTGACTATATCTATCCAACACAAGCCTATGCATGGAGGTTGTAAATTGTCTGTCCATCCTACTCATTACTGCCCTCTACACGTGAGGGAACATGATAGCACAGCTAAGATATGCACAAATATCTACATTGAGCTAGTTGTACCTAGTCAGAGCCCTGTTTCAGAAAGCAGGCTTAACAAACTCTGAGCTTATCCCTGAGCTCTGAGTTGATTGAGCCTGAGGTGGGAAACTCAGAATTTTCGGTTCCAGAACAGCTGATCAGAATAAGCTCAATCAACTCTGAGTATGTGAAGCCTGACGGAAGCGCGTGTACGGGGAGGAAATAAAGCCATCATAAATGTAGCTCCGATACTACGAATCACCATGGCAACGGGTAAATAAAGGCAGATCATCCATTTTAATCGGTTGGGGCTAGAAATGTGAATGCGTGCCAACCACCATGATAGGCTCTAAAACGCAGGAGTGGAGGAAGGATAAATACGTTAACAATAGTACTTTTTATACAGTGTTGCTCATTCATCATTTAGGCTTACCGGACTGGAATTTCCTTAATGAATGATAACAGTCCATTACATTCGATTTTAAATAGGAAGGTTATATTTATTAAGCTGTAACCCGACGGGACAAAATGCTGGTGGCAATTGGCTACCTGATTATGAAAATAGGTAGACTATAGACCAAATATAAGACACAGTTTACTCATGAACCTGTGATTGTAAAGTCACAGTCACACCCAGTTGGTTAGTCTTAATTATTTTTTGCAGTGGAAAATGTGTCTATTGGTTCAAGTTTTAGACTTCTATTTTACATTAATAAAATCTTGCTCATTTCGTCAGCGGGTAATAATGAAAATCTCACTTTTAAACCTTATTTAGGCCTACTTGATTTCAGCTGCACCACAGTCCTCCTCACTCAGAAATAGTCACATTATCTCCAGTTGATAACTATGAATGTTCCAATCAGTGCGACTACAATATGAAAGATTACTGTTTATTGATCAGTTTTATAGGTTAGTCTACATATTAAACAGTGATTACTGCAGTAATGTAGCCCACAGTAAGTGTTTTCAGTGCAACTGTCCACAGAGTCGCAGCGTTGTACCTAAAGACGGACATAGAGTTTATTCTGGGATAAATTCACGATGTGCGGAGATCTGTCCATACATCAATGACAGATTGATCATAAAGCGGTCATGTTCAAGATCATGTTTGGGTAAAAAACGAATACCCTATCTAACTGGGATTTTAAAGTCTTTAAAGATGCAGATGCTTTCTGAAACGGGGGCCCAGGGGCCTACTTGTGTTATGAATTTCCAGTCAACGTTGCTAAGGTGGCTGTTAAGACTGCACATATGTGAAGAATGAGACAGTGTAATATAATTTTAAAATACCCAATATCATGGTGCTATCTAACAGGAGTTACTGTATATAAAATTGAATAAGATTAAAATACATAACACTTGAAGTTCCTGTGTGATACTTTTAGTATATTACGCAATAAATGTGGTGATATTTACCCTTTATAATAAATCATGCTGACAATTCCTTTGACATTTATAAAATCACAGCTAATAACGTTTAGGCTAATTATCACTTGATATAACATGATAGTCGCGTTTTTGCTTTAATACATGATGGACGACAGGCAGAAAGCCTATCAGGGTAATGGTAAACGTATCCATGCAAATTCACTGTCAAGGCAGGTAACAATACTCCAGTGTCCTCAACGTTAAGGCAAAAGAAAGCTGCATTTCTCAGCCACGTTTGGAAGAGCCGTCAAAATTGGACAGGCCTGGTTAGCCTGTAATGATGCACTCAATCCAGGAATGAAAATGGTGGCACAGTAAGTGAAACGGACTAGAACAGGTGTGTTTCAAGCGTTCTTATGTGTGACATAGGAAGAATGTAATGATGAATCATAGCCACAGTGTATTTGCACAGTAGGTGCCTGCTAAAGTATCTTCTCAGGGCATGCAGAAACACTCCCATTTATGTGTCAGTTATAATCACTGCTACAGTACCATCAAATTAATTAATTAACAGACATTCAAATTAAATTTCACATTCAAAGATTTATAAATTGCAGCTCAATGCAATTTCTAATTCCACCAGTGACTACAGTCAGCTGTGTGAGCATTACTGACCCCTTTTAACTGAAACCACACTGGACTTATGGTTATATGGAATATGGACGTTTATACGACTGCTCTGGTCAAACTGGGTCACAGTACACTGTCAAGATCTCTTAGCATAGCACCTGTACAGGATGTAAAACTACTGGCATGACCACTATGAAATGGACCACAGCTTTAGTGACTCACATCTCTCCGTTGATGTACTCCAGCCTTTTTGTGACTGTGGCTTTGGCTTCATCCAGGTCTTGCTTCACTAACACTGGGCCAATGAGCTTATAAACTGTGTTTGAGCTGTCCAGCAGATCAAGTTCCTGTTAAGACAGAGATCATATCTTTAATACTGATTATCTAAATACACAAGATTTACATGCTAACACTGACAGTTCAGTTTTTTAATAAGGTAAATTAGCTGTGATTTACCTCTTTGACAATGTTGTTCTCTGTCAGCTGCGTCTCCAGCTTTTGTCTGGCTGACATGCTCTTGCTAACATCTAAACAGACATGAATTAGTGAGACTATTAATAGATATATTTAAATGTAATGGCAGTATTGTTGCAACCAAAAATACTACTTTCTATGTAAAGATAATATTTAAAGCTCTAGTTGTCCTAATATGGTTAGTTAACGTTAGCTCGACACAACATGGCACGATATGAGAAACCATGCAAGCTGGCACCTACCTTTTTGCATTAGTGTATATTTTTCTACTTCCGCTTTCAATTTCTTTTGAATGGCCTCTGCCATATTTGCGTTTGATCGAAAAAGTACTATAGATTGAGTAAATATAAGAGATTAGAGACAGGTAGCTAAATGTGGTATGACATGAAAGCTATGCGTTAGCTAACAGGAAAGGGCAGCGGCTAGAGCGGATATTGGCTGATCCCTTCAAAGTAAGAGCAGGGTTGTATATTCATTACAAAATATTGGAATCTCATAATAACTTTGTCCCTTTGTCTAAAAGTATGGGCTTAATTTTGAATGTTGTTTATTTATTTTTGTGTTGTTTGTTTTCTTATTTGCCTGTTTCCATATTGTCTGTACTCCCTGTATTGTTGTGTCTGTTAATATACTATTGTATTAATAAAGTTTTGAAAAAAATCCTTCCAAATAGATTATCACGAATCAAGAACACGGATAAATAATGAACATTAAAGCTACTGCACAGTTTGTATATTTGTATTTAATTTAATTTACATGTGTTGTTGATTTATTTATTATTTATTCTTTTCCTCGTCTTTATTGAATCTTGAATTCATCTCTTACAAAGGTCGTTAGCCGAAACAAAAGTACGAAAGAATAATAGAACAGGACACAACTATAAACACACGGGTGACCTGCAACAAACAAACAACAAAGGCAAATATAAAATATAAAGAAAAATATTAATTTTTTGTAAAATTTTAACTGTGTTGATTGCTTAAATATTCTTGAAACCAAATAAAGTTTTAATATAATGTTTAATTTCTATCTTAAAATGTGGTCTCCTTGATTTAATGTAGTAGGTGATGATTTTTTTTTTTTTACCCTATCGCGGTTCCGGCTGTTTACGACATTGTTTTACGACACTGCATACAACTCCTCGTCAGCCTGCATCAAGATGGCCTCGTCGTTTTGGAAAGGTGTTGTCGGCGTCGGACTTTTTGCCTTAGCTCATGCAGCTTTCTCAGCGGCACAACGTAAGTTTCAGTGCAGGGGATGAAAACATGGGCCTCGGTGTCTGTGTTTGTTCCAGGAGGGCTCCGTTGTCTCCGGTGAGGGTGATTAAACAGCAGGTCGGGCCTTTCGGTCCAACAGCTAGCTGCCTAGATGCTAGCGCAGCTTAGCCCCGTTCAGGATGAAAGACTGAAATCTTCCTCTGCCGTTAATGTGAATATATCACTGCAAGTGAATACAACGTTTAGCAGGACTGGAATAGTGAGATATTTGAAAGTCGGTCTCCTGCAGACCAGCCCGTCTTAGCTGCTTAACTTAACTACCTCTGCCATATTATAATAATAATAATGTTCACTTGAATGTCTGGTTAAAATAACATTTCTCTCACCAGATCGGTCATACATGCGACTCACAGAGAAGGAAAACGAGACACTACCAATTGATGTGAGTACATTTTAATCTCAACAAACCCCAAAGTGTTGTCTATGCTACATGCTTTATTTTTCTTTTTGCAGATTGTACTACAGACCTTATTATCGTTTGTGATGACCTGTTATGGTATTGTCCACATTGCTGGAGAGTTCAAAGACATGGACGCCTCCTCAGAGCTGAAAAACAAGTAAGCTGAGTAGTTACCCTCCAGTGCATTTCTCCCTTGATAATGTGTGTGTTGTGATGGCCAGATGGAGCTTTACACAGTGTTTTTTTTGTACAGGAGAGTGCATTGAGGAAATATTCAAAGGACAGAGAAACAATAAGACATCTCTCAAGATTATTTAGAGATTTTCTTTTCCTTTTAAAGGCCAAATGGTTTCAGATGTTATCACCTTTTTTTTAAGCTGCCAAAAATATATATGGTCACAGTTTTTAAATGGGTCCCATTCCAAATAATCTAGATCTAAGGAAAAACTGCCCATGTGTTAATCGCCTTAAATGTCCTGCCAGAATCACGTACTTACATTTTACATTTATTAATTTAGCTGACTTACAATTGCTATTTATGTCAGAGGTCGCACGCCTCTGGAGCAACTAGGGGCTAAGTGTCTTGCTCAGGGACACATTGGTGGGTCACAGTGGGGAGTTGAACCCAGGTCTCCCACACCAAAGCCATGCGTCTTATCCACTGCCCCATCGCCACCCTTAAAAAGTCATTTTAAATTGGTCCCATGCCACATTAAGATAAAGATTTAAGGGGGGGAAAAAAGATTCGAATGAAATGTATCGGTAACTTTATTTGCAGCATATGAGGAACAAATGTCTTGTCTCATTTATTTCTCTGCATTACAAAGAGTTGTGACTGTGTTTTATATTTACTCCCAAAGACTCAGGCACTACTGTGTGTCCTGCATGAGAATATAACAGGGCACACAGCAAGTCAGTGTTGTTGATATTGCCCCAAATCACATCAGTCAAAATTGCTTTCCAATTGGTTGATATTTGATGTGAAAAGGGTTTATATGTGGCCAAACTTTAAATTGCTGTGTTTGATACCAAAAGGTTTAATTGCTTTGCTCGCCCTTAAAATTAGACTTTTAAAGGGAGAAGATGATTAATGTATTACAGTGTGCAGAGACGTGATCTGCCGTTGTAAGAGGAGTTAGTCCTGTAGGACACATGCATTACAATGCACCTGATGCAGTAGGTGTCCAACACGTGCATAACTGCCTGTTTGTCTCTTTTGAAGCAGAACAGTATTTGTGTAGTGCCAGTGTTTTTATAATTGTATCCCCCTTTTCCCAGAACATTTGATACACTGAGGAACCACCCATCCTTTTACCTTTTCAATCACCGAGGTCGGGTGCTTTTCCGCTCGCCGGAGGAGGAGCCCTCCTCTGTTCGCAACCAGCAAGCTCTTCCCAACCCCATACGGCTACGCAAGCTGGAGCATTTGCACTGAGACTGGCCTTTCCTGCCTATAACGTCATCAATGTCAGATAAGATTTGTTTTTGTTAGACAGAGGGGGGAAAGTGAGATTTCATCATCCTCTACTTTAATTTGTATTTGTACATAAACTAATATGCTGTCAAACATGCATCTCTGTCCATAAAAGTGGTCACCAACATATTCAACAGTGACTGTGCCAACCCCTTCAATTTTTCAGGCAGATTTGTTTGTATATACAGTCTGTTACCGCTTTGGAGTCTTAAGATTCAGAGACATCTACCCTTTTTGTTCCCTTCTCATCTGAATTGGGACACCGCTGTCCTTTGTATATCCTTTGTATGAAGGGCATACAACACAGTCTGTTACTGTTTCATTTCAACCACACAAGTCTTCAGAAGCTGTCTGGGCAACATTTTGTCAACTGAAATTAGTTTTGTTGTATGAACTGAGGACTCTTTATTTCCATGATTTCCCGATAGCATAAAGGCTCATCTGTACGTCATGTATGCATTAAAGAGGTTGGATATGTCACAGGAAATCAACCCAAGGTGAGATGTGAGAACAGAAAACATTAGACAGCCTTTCTAATGATACTGTGAACACTTACAGCTAACGAGAAGGTAATGGTACATTTATTTGGGGATTTGAAGTTTGTTTTTCCTTCATTTTATGTTTTGTTAAGATTTAACAGATGTTTTTAATTTAATAAAAGACGTACTGATTTTACAAGGTGTCGGAATCTGTTATTTTCCAGATCTCCTATTCAGATGCTGGAATATTGCTTCTGCCAGACAAAAGGGATCCTAAAAAGACAAAACAGGAAGGCTTGGTTCTTCTACAATCCTGCCTAATCGGTGTGGAGAAATTGGTGACGAATGCTAATGGTATCACTGATTAAAGTAATTTGTCAGGGAGAGGAAGTTGTTGAAGTAATAAATGACGATGCAGAGATGTACCTGTGACCTTGTTGCTGGACAGCTGCATCACAAACATTTCCACCTGATCCTTTGCTCATGTTGGCCTCCAGGTAGCAGTCGGAGTGGTCAAGGAAGCCGCACCAAATCAAGAAGTTCAAACACACATTTATGTTTTATGTCTGTTTCTCCTCTTCAGTTTCAGTAGAATGTGGCTCCTCTTGGATTTGCATTTAAACACATTTGAGGCAAGGTTATTTCCAAATAAACATAACAGCCGCTATTTCTGTTGAATTTATTGACCCATCTAATGACATACACCTAACATGACAAGTGAAAATGTTGCCTTCATTTAAGGACCCACTAAGGGTTGCAAAATAAAAAATGTCTACTCACATAAAAGGTTCTTTTCCTCATACTTTGCTCTTTAGGTATGTTGTTTTATCATGAATTACTGAATAAATCTCTTCAAGCCGCTGAAATGATTCAGATAAAACAAGGACAAAAGTGAGCCTTTGCCAAGAATTTTGAGAAATACTGCAGTAAGTGTTGATGCTGAGAGCAACTTCACTTCTCTATCTGAAACAGACACTTAATGAACGCTGATGTGGGCAAATGTTCAATACTTGTTCTGCTGGATTTAAGTGCGGCCTTTGACACCGTTGACCATGGCATCCTGTTAAACAGACTGAGGCACTGGGTGGGGGTATCTGGTACTGCACTGAACTGGTTTGCCTCATACTTATCCAATAGGAAGTTTTGTGTCTCTATAAATACTTTTAAATCATCTTTCTATACCACCAACCTACGGTGTGCCTCAGGGGTCAATCCTTGGACCTATTTTGTTTTCTATATATATGCTCCCTCTGGGTGATATTATACGCAGGCATGGTATCTCCTTCCATTGTTATGCGGATGATACACAGTTATACCTTCCTGTACAGCCCACCGACCTTAGTATGCTGAGTTCATTACATTCCGTTCATTACTGCCTCACCGACATAAAACATTGGATGTCAAATAATTTCCTACAACTTAACTCCAATGAAACGTGTTGGCGTGCTATTCGATAGTAAGTTATGCTTTGAGCATCATGCTTCTAAACTGGTCCAGTCCAGCTTTTACCACCTTAGAAATATCGCAAAAATAAGGCCTATTTTAAATGTTACAGATGCAGAAACTGTTATACATGCTTTTATCTCCTCACACATTGATTATTGCAACAGCCTCTTGCCTTAATCAGAAAACCCTAAATAGATTACAGACTGTACAGAACTCAGCTGCTCGGCTCCTAACTAGGACAAGAAAATATGATCATATCACCCCTGTTTTAGCATCATTGCACTGGCTCCCTGTTTGGTTTAGGATTGATTTTAAGATTTTACTCATTACTTTTAAGGCTATTCATGGCCTGGCTCCTGATTATATTTTAGATATTTTAACTCCTTATGAGCCCTCCCGTGGCCTAAGATCTTCTGGCAAGGGCCTCTTGTCTGTTCCTGGAGCCAGACTAAGAACAAAAGGTGACCGAGCATTTGCTGTCAGGGCCCCCAGGCTCTGGGACGACTTGCCTAAGGAAATTAGGCTGGCAGGGTCGGCTTCCTCTTTCAAATCTCTTTTAAAAACTTACTTTTACTGGAAAGCATATCCAGATTTTATCTGAGCTGCCACTCGTTTTTCTATTCCTGCCCTACCGTTCTTATCACTTTGTTTGCTTGTCTTATCTTCCTTACTGAACATATTTGTTATACTTTATTGTGATCCTTTTTCTTATATTCTATATTTTATCCCCCTGTATCTTTTACCCACGTGGTTATTTGTTTTTGTATTTTATGTGTGCTATATAAATAAAGCTTATTATTATTATTACTTGTTCATATGGGATTTAGTTTCTCACTGTGTAGATATCAATATTTGTTCTTCTCCAACACACTGAGATAATATTGATCAGTCTCAGCTAACACGTCTGTGGATAAAAACACGTTTTTCTGTCGACTGAAGATGAACCAGCTTGAAAGGATGTATGTTTGAATGCAAAATGTACAATTCTTTTGGCTCTGTAGGCTATTAAACGTCACTCCTAGATAGAAAAACACAGACACACAAAACAGGACATACCATTCTACCTGTGGTTTATTTTTTGTTTTGTTAAAAAAAACTTTTCCGTTTTATAGATGTATTTAACAGTTTACAAAATTGGCATTAAACATTTTTATTCAAAATATTTCTTATACTCTGAAATAAACAAATTCACAAAAATAATCTATATTCCTTATGAACATTAAAAAGTAGTGTACATCTGTCATAAAAACAAGGAAAACAGAGGAGCGCTAACCTGGGTTTATGTAAAAAGCGGCAGAGGGGAGATTACCAGCTGTTAAAGTTCAACAACAGGTGACCCTCGGCTGAGCCCGGACAGATGCAGAAATTCCTCCGAATAAAGTAGTAATTCTGGGAATCAAAGGAGTGTTTGTGGTGCTGTGGAGGGAGATTTACAGGACACTATCTCTCTGTCTTCTGGAGGAGTAAACTAAGTGGATACTAACAGCTGCATTCACTGAACTCATATTCTATTGCTGAAATGGCGGATAATGATGCTCAGTCAATAAACCAGTAAACACAACTGTCTTGTGGTAGGTATTTCACGGAAAAATCCATTTCCAGTCCAACACAGTAATGTGCAAGTGTCCCAAAATACTGATACATCTATATACTTTCAGTGTGCGTCACTACAGTGTGAAGTGTTTTTCCAGGAGAACTGTTAAATTAGTAACAAAATGGTCCCGGACTTTTAAATGCCAGTTAATTAGGTTAAAACAGAGGTGTGAAGGTTGACTGGATTGCCAAAAACAGACATTTCCATGTGGATATTTTAACTTTCAGTGGTTTCTCAATTGATTTTCCTTAAGATTGACGATATAGCACTATTGCTACTGCAACATGAACTTACATTTAGTCTCCATTCTTCGCCCACCGCTACTGTTAATGCTTCAGTATCTGCTGTTACGGCCAGGAAAATATTAGGTAACAGTATCGTTTTGTGGATCAAATTTCTCCTATTCGCCATGAATCTACATGAATGCACAACATTTTTTTACTAAAAAATAAAAAGAAATTGCAGTCTTACAAACACTTTTCAGACCAGCTGAAGAAAGGTCTATTTTTAAATAACAACAACTGCCATTTGAGGATCTTACGGCTTATTGTGTATCTGTCTAACGGAGTGTGTGTGTGTGTGTGTGTGTGTGTGTGTGTCTACTGAACAATGTGCCGATACAGACAAAAGCCATATGGATTTTTAAGGCATCTGTCAATTTAAGGAGGATTATATTCAAATCTCTTTACAAATCTTCAGTGGATGTGTCCTGAAGGCCCCTCCTCCAGTTAAACCCCCTACCTTTCGGCTCTTACAGGATGTGATGTAACAGCACAGAGACATTTGGAGCGTCTGCTACCAGTGCATTTGCACGCCCCCCCCCCCAATTCGTCTTTTTGAGGCTAGTCAACACAGACGTCTCTTTTCAAGGTGGCTTCCTCACAAACTTCCATGATCATTGAGAAGCTGCGAGGATGTTGCTTGCTTCTTCTCTACCTCAGCGAGAGCCATCTCCAGCTGCTGGATCAGTACCCGCTTCTTGAACCTAGAGAGGCAAAGGAAATCAGAAAGAAGCAGAGAATAAATGGAAAACAACCCACCGGGGAACCTGCTTTAAAAGGCTATGAAAATGACTGCAGAGTGGTTATGAGTCATTGCTTCTTACCTGACAGCCTCTTTGATAGCATGTTGGATGAAGTACCTTTGAACATTAACTGGTCCTTTGACCTGCTGCAGTAGTCTGAGTATTGCCTCATAGTCTGAAAAAGACACAGACAGAAATGATGTGACTGCAAAATGTTCCCAGTATGACACTTTAGCAGATTAGAATAAAAACGAATGTAATGAGATACGCTGCACTGACTCATACTCACTTCGCCCAGGTTTGCGGACCTCCTTGATGACCCGACTCCTCAGCTCTGCTTGGCTGCCGTCTAGTGGGGCTATGAATATAGTCTCAAGCACTGCAGGGTCAGCTTCAGTGCCCTCTAAGTGGCTCTGCGGACTCAGTCTCTCACAGTTGTGTTTCTCCTCCAGCGACTGCTCATCAAGACGATCTTCCGGTAGTCCCTCCTCCGTCATGTGGATGTCCTCTTCTGGTTCAGCTGCCACCAGCCCGGCCTTCTCCTCTAGACTCAGTGAGGGTGCGTTCCCTGCTACACTGTCAATCTCAGCGAGCCAGATCTCCCCCGAATCAGGGCCAAGAACCCCGTCACCGTTACTCTCAGTGACCACCATGTTGCTGTCATCCACTCCTGAGGGGGTAACAAAGTGCAATTTAAAACTACTATTCAGTGCACTACACTTAGTGCTGCAGAATGTGCGTCTGTATTCCTATGATCAACACATGCAGAATAACTCTCACATTCTAGGTACGTCTTAATCTCACCTTTGTGCTGGGGGATGGGTTTGAGGAGGTTCTGCTGCCCTTGAACCCCCACCGGATTCTTTCCCACCACCACATGGTTGGTGGTCACTGGTGGAGTCTGTGACCGCCGCAGTAATGGGGACATACTCCGCCTTCGCTTCACAGTGGCCCCTGAGTTGGAATCGCTGGAATTTCCTCTTTTCTTATTTTGAGGGCCCGCTACAAACTCATCTGCCTCATCGATCATCATCCCCTGAGATAAACATATGAGAAGACAAAACATTAAAGAATGAAAGGTCTGAATACTGAATGAAGAAACCTTTTAGAAACCACATTGTGCATACAGTAAGGAGAACTGACCAGTATTTTGTGTTGATATATTTTTACCTTCTTATCCTGCTTGAAAGGATTCCCAAACGTGTGCAGGCGTTTAGGTTGGTCAGGGTCGATCTCTCTCAAAGGAGATGGCATCATTTTGAGGTACTCCTGATAGTTTCCCATCTGAGCCACTGGGATGCTGTGCAGATAGTCTAACAACCACACGACATTTCATTCGTATTCGGACTTCAAACAAATATTATCTGGATCAGCCTAATATAATACATATGTGGCTATTTTAACACTGCAATTAACTGTAAAACAGTTTTTTCCTCCCATGACCTGTTTGAGTGCTGCTTTCATCAGGATGGCAAAAGTCAAAAAGACTAAAATAACTAAAGGGTTTTGTACCTTCATCTTGCCCTCGAATCAGTTTTTGTGACGTCCGCAGCAAATTGGAGCGCATTCGGGTGAGTTGATCCAGAAGGTTCCGTCTTGGGATGTCGTATGCATTTCGATAGGCTTGAGGTTTTAAATCCTGTAAACACATCAGCATATCTAGTCAGAGGAAACCCACCAAACGTTGCACTTGCCCTGTTTTTCCTGTTTCTTTACAGAGTATGTTGTACTTTTCAGAGATGTCCTTTCTGTCTTTCTCTCAAAGTCTACCTTGTTGAGCAGGGCGATCTGGAAGCCAGCGAACTCTTTGAAGTTCATGTCCACCAGGCGAAGAGGGCCCTCCCCGGTGATTCCCTGCAGCAGCTGCTTAAAGTCCCTGCGGTGGGCCAGTGAGAGAGAGCTGGAGTGGTTCTTCACCTTTATGCCGGTTTCTTGGGGAGCCTTCTTCCCCACAGAGACGATTAGACGATCTGATTCCATCTTTGCCTTTATACCGACACAACAGTGAAAGAAAATACTACATTTTACAACTGTCTGTTAAGAAGATTTTGGTAAGGAATAATATCTGGAGCACACACATCAAACCATTTTGGGATACATCTTCCTATGTTGATTCTTTTGAGGCTCTTTATATTAATAATTTCATACTCATATTTATACTGTCAATCTTTAACATCAGTCTGCGGAGCTCAAACAATTATGCATTATGTTTATATCAATATATTAAGTATGAACATTCTGCAACTCCTCTACCACATAACATAACAAAGAGTAAGGTGTTGTTTTCCTCGTTGCATAAAATACTTACTTTTCATTCATTACAGCGTCATTGTAAGACATATCAAACATGATTCTTGTTCCAGGCCAAATTTATCTAAAATATAAACTATCGGCATATTAATATGTATACTATATATTCACATACAGGGTTTGACTTGTTGACTTTAAGATGAGACATTAAAACAAGCATTTTTAGTTGCTCAGCTGATCATAGCTGAAACCATAGGAATGTTAAACAACATTACTAATGCCAATGTACTCTCTGACGGCAATAGAAATCTTTAATAACGTTTGTTTCGTTATTGCCTCATATTAGTTCATTTGTTGCCTTGTGTGTTTAGGTGTTGCCATGACATTCCGTCCCCTGCTTAGATTTTTGGAAGAAGAAACACGTCTATACCTTTGCTCTGAAACTAATAGCTCTGTCTTATGCTCAAGGACACAAAGGAGTCTTTACCTGCTGGCTGAGCTTCTTCAAGTAAGAGATTACACTGTAACTCAGGCCACAGTCCATGGTGTCTGCAATAAGGTTAGGTGCACCCATCATCCTCAACGCCTTTTTTAAGGGCTGTCAGAAGATAGCAAGGGGAAACTGTGGATGTTAGTCATATACAGAAACAATATAAATCAATGTAAATGTTTACTTAAGTGAGAATAAGTAGTAAGACACAGTGTTAGTTTACCAAAAGAAAGTATGGAGGCATAGTCTTCAGGTACATCTCAAAAGCCTGTCGCCACTTGAGGTTTGGTTTTAGTTTGTGCACTTTAAACAAATCATCTGAAATGAGACAAAGAAAAGATGACTGTGTTTGAGAAGCTTCAGCATTCTGGATCAGTGACCAGTCAGCCATCCACCTGCACCTCCTCCTGCTGCTGCTGCTGCTGCAGGGCTGGCTGCTGTACACACATCAATGTTCAGTCAGTGAGTATAAAACGACCATCAACTACCATTTATCCTTCTAAATACACCATTACTCCAAAATATCCATCTGTTGCATAGCATTAAGTTGCTCTATTATAAGCCTGTTACTTGTGTTTATGTTTATAGCTAAAGATGATTGGAGGGAAAAAATATTGCAAAGGATGAAGTGACCTAGAAAAGGAAAGCTTTTTAAATCTAATATCAGCTCAGACCTACTGACCCAAAAGTTTTAAGGCCGCTTTAAAGAAATGAGTTACTGTCTTACCGAGGAGTGGGAGAAGGACTGGGTAGTTGTAGGGCATGACAAACAGATTGACACAGGTGAGAGTGGTGCTGGCTTTAAGGTAGCCAAATGGCTGTCCCAGGTCATTTTGCTTAGCACTGCTGGTAACAAACACCTGAGGACAACAAGGAAAAGTATAGAGCCAAATATCATTTTGGTTAATGAGCTTTAAAATTTTACTTCTACCTGTGTAATGCTACCATGCTTAGTGACCAAGCTTCAAAAGTGAGGCTCATTACTAATTCACAACAACCAGAAGGTGAAAAGATATTTTGAATAAAGCTAACAGCTTCATTATTTCTGGTTTTCAGAAGTCCTGGGGCCTGTATCACGAAGTGAGTTCAACATACCCAGGATATCTTTTCGTTATCTGGCTTCACTAACCCTAACAATTATGATCTGGATAAGCGGTCCCACGAAGCTGGTTATCAACTCGGTAAGTCAACCCAGGGTTTCCCAATCCAGCCATGAGCGCGTTCACATAAAAGAGGCGGTGTTAGAAGCAGATGACCAATCACAGACGTGAATAAGTCCACTGGCAGCAGAGCATCATATTTTACAAACGAAAAGCAAACTGTAACACTACAGAAATACGACATGGTCTAAGCAGCACGGCTGCAGCTGACTGCAGGGAGACAGAAAATCGCCGACAGTGTGAATGCCTGAATGAACAGGGCACAGTCTATAATAATGCGTTGATTTGATGTGTTCTTATGGCGTCTATGAAAATATTAGACTTATTCTTTCAGCTCGGCTGTGTGTTTGCATTTCCTCATTAAAAGACTCGGGCACTGGGAAAGTGGTCGTTCCACCTCACTTTTAAGAACTTCTCCTCACTTCAAAAATGAGATTAATTCATTTAACACACTCAAAAGTGTTCCAAACATTGTTCTAAATTAACTTCATAAAGCAATGAAATGAAAAATCCAATAATGCCATAAAATGTGCTCAAACAGTGGTGAAATACTGAATCTCAACATTTTGGCAACTGAAAACTCACCTCATTACCTGAGCCCACATTGCAAAAGGTGGGGAGGTCTACAAGCCTACAAGAAAGCTACTAACCTAAAATAAATATTAAACTTAATTCCAATATCCCTACCAAACTATATGCTCATAAAATTCAGCCTACCATAAGAAAAATGAAACCCATTTATGTTAACGGCTGCGACACGCTGTGTGAAATGGACTGGGGAGCAAATATAAAACACATTTCAAAGCAGTAAGTAGGCTTACTGTAAAAACCTGTACAATGGTAGCTTACAAGGCTTTCAATCAGTCTCTGTAGGATGATACCGCTATAGCCTACAAATGTTTCTCTACATCAAGCATCAAACGAAAACAGTCTCTGGGATCTCCTACAGATGGTGATGTCATTTTCCAAGAGAGCTGATTGGTCAGTAACAGTAAGATGGCGTTTTTATAGAGTCAATCTCTTATCTGGAACATAACCTGCTTCAGAGCAGGTTAGCCGTTCAGAATAAGCTACCATGGTGATCTACCCCGGTAAGAAGTGAAGTCGTGGTACTGAAAACCCAGGGTTAACCCTGAAGATACCTCAATAAGCTCAAATCCCGCTTCGTGTTACAGGCCCCTTAAAGGCATCACCATTGACAGTAGAAACAAGCCAGCAGAGCTGATGGGTGTGTGACTATCTACCATACCTGCCAGCACATGTGTGGAGACTTCCTTTCCAAAATGAACTGGGTGAGTGGAGATGGCTCCAGTTCATACTTGTCAAAGGGAAGCTTGTCAATCACCATGGGCTCACAGTCCACACAAGAGAAACGGACTACAGGATGTGCAGTGCGAGGTGGCTGGGAGCAGGAGATTGAGATAATTGAGGACACTGACAGCCATATTTAATGCAACAGTCAAATCATATAATGAGTTTGCAGAGTTAGACACTTGATTATACTTGATTGGCTCTAAGTCAAAGTTATTGCCTGTAAGAGAAAAAGAGGACTGACAATAAAATAGAGATAGACAGAAAAATAAGAGAGGTCACACAGACACAGTAGGGGATCGACAGTATAATGTCAAAGATAGCCCAGAGTGTCAATTTTTATTAAGAAAACCTAATTATAAATCAAGTTCTTTAAGAGGTAACCTGCAGAGCAACAGACTAGAGATGCTGCTGACATATTTTAAAGCCTCTCTCTGCTCACCAGGGTAGGAGAGTTCTGGTCTGGCCAGAAGGACTCTGGTATGGGCCAATGCCCAACTGGAACCCCCGTCTTTGGGTTCGGGCGTACGTAGATGAGTTTGTGGCAACTGTGCCACGGCTGTTGGCTGAAGGATGACACGGGACGAATTGACTCCACTGAGTTTTCTTTAAAACAAAAAGGGTGTACAAGGAACACATTTCTCAACCAAATGCTGACAAACACAAACAATTATTAATAATTTGAGAGCAACCACAGTCAGACAAAACCCATGTCACTGATATGAAAATGCTAAGAATCATTTTCTAAAATAGTTTTTAGCTCTCTTTAAGTTCCTCCTTCTACCACTAAAATGATATGTGAGTCAAATTATTACAACGCCTTTTTTTGCACAGCCCTATTTTTTTATACTTCTCCATGATTGGCTGATCTTGAAAATGTACACAGTTCTCCTTTTAGTGTAAAACTGCACTGTGGTGATCAACAAAAAGAAGATTCTCTTCTGCTTTCAGATGTTTTACTGCCCACAGTAAGTTAATGTTTGAAAAGTGTTAAGATGATGTGCACAGAAACTCAAAAAATATTATATATCAAAAAGATATTTGATTCATGTTTTATGCACTTGACTGGGCTAGTAGTGAGTAGTGAAAAGTGTGTTTATACCTAAATGTAACGACTTTTTACTGCTGTTCATACATGTTCGGAAATGTGTCTATAACCATTTTGAAGACAGGATTTGCACAAAGGTAAAGTGTTGCCTTCTGTACATTCAGTTAGCGTCATCAAACTCACCTTCCCCGATGATAAGTGGATCTGGCCCTGTCTTCTCAAAATTAATGACAACACCGCTTTGAACCTTTTGTACCAGAGACTCTAGACACTGGTTCAACATCCTCTGTGTCCGCACACAGTATGATCGTCCTGAGATAAAAATAGGAAGCAGGGCTATCATATATAACAGACTGAAGGGTACAGACACATGACGATTCTAAAAATAAATGGTGGTGTGAATACAAGACCCAATTTGGGGCACCAAAATAAGAAAATGCCGAACCTCCAGTGACTTCACACATCTGGGTGATGGCAGACTCATCTGTGGGGACGCTGCCTAGCTGCTCGTTGTCTGGTGTGACTGCTCCTGGCAGCCTCAGCACCAACGCAAACAGACGCTGGTCCCAGCGAAAGGGCTCTTTGGTTAGCTCACTGCCTGCCAATGGAGAGTTCAGAGGCAGGTGCAGCTAGACAACAGAGGGAGGGTAAAGAAAGAGAGGAGTTTTAGATGTGCAAATTGCAATGGGTTTTGCACAGTTTTACACATGTCATTACAAAGTCCAAACAGAACACCTTATTAAAAAAAATACACAGTAGCACTACTGCATTTGTTTGTGCTCTCACCTCATCTGGCACCCCAGAGCTGTGTGTGAGCTTGTTCCCATCAGTGATAGTGATGATCACAGATGGCTCAAGGAAGAAGGGGTTACGGCCCTGTGTGTGGAAACATTCAGCAATTAAATGCAAGTTCAGGAAGACAGTGACCCCATTTATTCTCTCTAGTCTGCTTTCTTTCCTTTACCTTCCTGATCAAAAACATTGTTCTGGGCTCTGTGTCCAGCCCAGTCCAAGTCTCCTTAGGCCAGCTTCTGAACTCTAAAATGCTCCCGATGAGCAGTCGGTGTGTAAGTGTGTGTGTGAATGCATGAATTCAGAAAAGCACTGTATAAATATAAGTCCATTTACCATTCCTATCTCCTAAAAAACAAAATGTAACTGCTCTTTCGTGCTTACAGTAATGGCAAAATAAAAGTTTAAACACACTGTTAAGTGTTAACTGTTCAGTTCCTCTGAATAGGAATCAGCTTGATTGGCCAAGTACGTTGCTCTCAATCTAATTTCACCTGAACAATTTATAGAAAGATAGATAGAAATAGACACACATGTAAAAACAAGGACAACAAAGCTGAATAAAGATAGGTAAACAGAGTAATTTGCTTGGTATTAACATCACACCACTGATAACCCCCTGGATACCAATATGAACTGTGTGTTGCATCTTGTAATCTTTGTCTTGTGTTAGGAAGCATCTGTAAGCTGCAGAGAGTCCTTGAGTTATTTGTTAAGGACAGAGGACTCGTACCACTGTGCTGCAGGGGTCGGCCTTGTCTAATTCAAACACCCAGAGAATGCTTAAGTAGATTTACACGCACTCGATGCGCAGGCCTTGTGTCAGTACTTGAGGGTAGTAATCTCAGCCGTCAAGCAGGGGTTTGGAGGAAAGATGGGTGTGAGGAGCTGACGACAGTGCTAACTGAGGCAAGACGGAGTGGATTAACCTGCAATGAAAAGTCAATATTCTTCCCTATTATATATATATATATATATATATATATATATATATATATAAAATGTTATATATATATATTTTATTTTCAGCTTTTCTTGGACTAAAATCGACCCTTCTTGGTTCTCTAGTTGTACTTCCACGTTATTCTGATGATTTTAAATGTTACATTTAACTCTGGACATGGCCTTATCTGCTTATTTTATTTATCAGTTCACCTGACTTTCAGCTTGTGTCTGTTGGCCTGCCTTGCCTATAATCTCCAGTGGTGCAAAAATAAAAACACATTAATTTGTTTAGTATACAGTCATAGTATTCGATTTGTAACTGCAACTAAACATTTTCAATCATTGATGAATCTGCAGGGTATTTCCTGATTTAGAGTATTAAAACCTTTTCTATAAAATGTAAAGAAATAGTGAAATATGTCCATTTTCTTGACTACAAAGGGATACCATCAAATTACTTATTTTTTCTTAACAACAGTCCGGGCATCAAATTTATTATCACATGATGTCAATGAGCAAATCATTACTATCAAGAAGCTCAAATAAGAGAATGTTTGGCATCTTTGCTTAAAAAAACAACTTAAATTTAAATATTATAATAAATTATAAATATATCAAACTAGTTTTCTGATGATCAATAAATTAATTGACAAATTGTTTCAGCTCTAATTAAAATTAAACTACTATGGAGAGTAAATCTACTTTTCTCTTATAGCAACAGATGAGACTGCTGCCAAAGAAATTAATAACAGGATGTTGGCGTCAAATACCTGTCCATAATTGTCGATGCCTGAGACAAGGCGGTTGAGGTTAAGCAGATCAAAGGATGTGCGGAGAGCGTGACCTAATGTTGTCAGCCCAGATGCCTGCAGGTTCTTCAGCTCGCACATGAAGGTGGCATGGTTTTCCTTCCAGCCGGCCTGAAACACACACATGGAGAGTGTGGTGAATGCACTGCACTGCAAACAGCAATACAACACAAAAGCAGAGGAGGCCTGGAGTGACATTGCACGGTGAACAGCCACAAACCAAAATAGATCCACACCCACAGATACCCAATGGAAAACAGAACAAGCTTTGTTCACTAACAACCACAAACTGATTTATGTCAAGCATATGACTGCCACCTTTGGTAAAAGGAGTTTAAAATGTTAGCAACCCATTGATTCTCTGCAACATGACATAATAGTAACCATTAAATGAGATGAGGTTGTGTCAAGCTCTGGAAATAGAAGATAATATTGTTGAAATTCATGCCCACATTTGAGCTGGATGGTGCTGTTTGAAAAGAAGTCTAATTTCAAACATAAAAAGCATCCAAAAATACACTCTGTCCTCTGTGATGGCGATTTACTCCCACAGGAGAGGATGTGGGTGTGTAACTGCTCTTGGACTTGTCTCCAGCGGGGTCAAGTACCTTACTGCTACAGCTTCATGCTTAATCTAAGGATGACCTGCAAGCTTACCACTTCCGCTATTAGGAGGGGCGGGCTAGAGACACACAGAGATGAAGAGTAAGAGAGAGGAAACTTGAAGCTTCAGTATCAACATGTGTGCTCTGAATCAGGGCAGTGGGTAGATCTGGATTAGCTTGGGATATCATTCCAAAGCCTTGATTTCAGTGGAATTTCTAGGAAAGCGCAGAGTGTTACATGAATGACGTTAGGTAAATATTAGACAGTCAGACTAGCAACATCACTGCAGCAAAGCTGTGGGTGGAAACACATTCACAGGGGTAGTAGCAAAGTAATAACCCAGACACAGGCCCTTGTGTAGGCCAGCAGAAATGTAAGGCTTAGCTTGCACTCAATAATTCAGACTACAGAATATTTCTATTTTCTTCTCACCCAACCTCCTCTCCCTCTACATCAACAATTTATTGCCTCTGTAACTGTGCAATCAGAGTAGGCCCATTCAGTCCAACCTTGTCCTTTCATCATAATCCTCAGCGCACAAAGCGGGCAGAAACAACAAAGGAAAAGGCAACGAAGGCAAAGAGAGGAAGAGCAGGAGGAAGAGGAGTTGAGGACAGACTTTACAACGAGGGGGAAAGCACTTCAGACTGCAGCAGCTGGATGGTTTTTTTTGTCAGGGAGGAGAATCAGATGTTGGATCATTTGACTGATGTTACACATGACACTATATGATGGGATACAGGAAGCAATAATCTGGACTTGGTGAATACTGCAAGGTCAATGACTGAAAGAAGTAGCATCACATGAATGACAGCATCCAATCATAACATGTTATCATGACTCCAGTCCTCCAGCAACAGAATAAAAATTACTCAATAATAAGTGCTGGGGTAGTGAGCTCAAAATGGTCCTTTGGAGGACAGTTATTTTGCTCTTACACAGTTTTAAATATTAACACTAAGCCTACACTAAGACTGTACTTTAGTTAATTGGAAAAAAAAACTCTTCAAATTCATCTACCGTAACAAAATGGGGTGGGTTAAGAAGGGAGTGCTGAAAGTACACTAAATATATTACAATAAAAGTACTCATATAAAGGTTCTTTGTTTAAAATAGCCTACTATTTGAGAAAGGGGAATTAGTATCTCTTAAACATAAGCTCTGCTTATCTATCAGAAGGGTTATATTAGTATCATTATACAAAAAATGTATTTACCTAATATAGGTTAAGTAGCCAAAGTGAAACTGTAAGAAGATCATTTTTAACAGAGTGGTCAAAAGTGTAATTTAATACCTAAATCCTAGCGAGCTAAATATTTTTAATTGGTTGGACAAGACAAAACCTCTAATCAGCTGATAAAATAAAAGTAATTTATTTTACACCATTAAATGTATGTTGCCCCAGCTATATTTTTCAACTCACTCTCAGTCCCAGCACATGTTTAATTATTCAAACATTTCCCATTTTCTTTGTTGCATGTATGATATGAATTAGAATGCCCAGGCATTAAGGATGGCAAACAAAGAGTGTAAAATATTTTACTATATCATTATGAACAAAGAGTGTAAAATATTTTACTATATCATTATATCGTTTCTTTTCAATTATCATGAAGAGACTGTAATATTGTCGTTTCTGGTCTTGTGCTCTAAAAAGCTGCAGCAAAGTACCCTGAAATTGAACTTTTAAGAGTATTATAAAACAAGAAATGTGTAATTAACTAGTCATTACAGGTACCTTTTGACTTGTACTATGCTTTATAACATTTGCCTCAGTATTTATCTCCTAAACCTCCCACCAGCAACTACTATTAAAGATAAAGTAATTTTCTACTTTCCAGCACTGGGATTTTGGAATTTGGTCATGCAAGCAAAAAAGACTTTACAAAGAAAGCAAACTATTCTATATGTCTTTAAGCATTAAGGGCATGGGACAAAGTAAGCAGACATATTGTGTTGAGAGTCATAGTGTTGTTTGTAGACAGCTTAGGAGAGCCAAGAGATTTCTAATACACACCAGCCACTGAAGCAGCTCGGGGACTTCAGGGGTTCATGTGGGTACTTAAGATTGTATTTTATTGGGCATGAAAAGCTCAGAGAGAGATGTGTGCCAGGTCATAAAACAAGCCAATAGATTAGTGGTGAGGATAGCTTTGCTGGCATAAACCCCCTGAAATGACTGCAGTGATTCACATGTTTTTGGCTGGATGTGTGTATAAAAACCGTGTTAGTTTGTATGCTGGGCCGTAATGCTCATAGTATCGTATGACAAATAATTATCATATGAATTATGATAATTTTCTTATAGCGAACTCACATAAAAATTAAAAAAAATCTCATGATGAAGAGGGCTTATCAACTTTCAGCACATATTGGCCAATGATAATGCGTGTATGGTGCAAAGGGCGGAGTAGAGGATGATTGGCGGACTCCTTGACCAATCTAGACACTGTACTTTCAAAAAAAAGCGACGTCACAGGCGATAATAAATCTCTCCGCCTCCATCTCAACGCCCGAGACTTTTCTCAACACAAAAGCAAAATGTCCGCTGGATGGTCGGAGGCAGTGCAGCTCCGGGTCTGTGGGTATTTGGAGCAAAAAATAGCCGTTTTTCGCCACCGGGACGTCGCCCAACACTGACTACAAACCAGAAGGACAATAAAGTCTCACTGACAGAAAAATACGTCCGTCTTGTGAAATGTAAAAATGTTATCAGTTGCTAATTACCTTCACTCCGTATGGTGGATCATCGAATGTAACTAGCATGTACCTGTCGCCTCTACTAGCCGGGTCTCGGGCACGCAGCTGTCAAAAAAGAAAACCAAAACAACATATATTAATTTCGACCAGTCTTGCCCAAGGAACCCTAAGCTCTCCAAAGGTGCATACTTGCTGAAAAAAGTCGGGGTAAAATCATTCTTTACCTTCATAAAGACCTCAACCGCGCCTTTAGCAACGTCCAGATACGTCGTACCCAAATAAGTGCGCTGATTCATAGAGGCGGACGTGTCTAACAGGAAAAGTAAAATAGGCATTTTAAATGTAAAGCCGCGAATGTATGCTTTTCTAAAATAACTGTTATCCACATATGACCTATCGTGCGGCCAAACTGTTCACACATGTGTGTATATTTGTTATAATAAGCCCCCCCTCCAGAAGAGGGCCGTTGCCTCTGCTCCCTCTCTATCTGCCTTTCTAGAGCTCTGTCTCAGCTCGCGCTGTTCAACTTCTGCTCCTAACCGAGTGGAACGCCCCGCTCCCTCCACTGCGACGCCATTGGCTGAGTCCGACTCCACTGACCACGCCCCCTTCCATATATAAATATATAACGAGGTCGAGAAGATGTCTCGTGTATACATCATCAGTTTACCGTGTCAGTTTTATGTTTGCTTAATGGACGGATGTTCACAAGTATGGTCATGGTTCTGCTATGTGTATGTATGATCCTTATCATAAAGTAACATATATGCCTGATAGATGTACATATATCAACTGATAGATGTAGCTGTATATATCATATTCAAAGACCTGAAATTTCTTGAAATTTCTTGCCAATTCCCGCCCCTCTCTTACACACACACACACACACACACACACACACGAAAAAAAAAACTGTCTCTGTTTCTCTCTCTCTTGCTGCGTTCAAGGCGTCGCAAAAGGGCCGCCCTCCCGACTCTGAAACACAACATAACAAGAACACGTGCAGTTACATAGCCAAACCAGTAAACACAGACATATTTAAATTGGACATTGTATAAGGTTAAGTCTATGAATCAAGTGTCATATTTACGGTATATGCATTTTATGTTGCAATCGCACAATCAAGAGAAAATACGCATTTAGGTTAGAAACAAAAACTGAGTATAGATAGAACAAACGCAAATATAAATATCCATACAACCAAAATGACATTATACTAAAAATATAACAGGGGAAAGGACCGTAAAATCATATAAAGTACCTCTTGCATGTGCTCTCGTAGCATTAATAGCCTAGCCTTGAGAGCAGCATCCATGTTACATTAAAGAGTATTCTTGATGTGTCCTTTTAACACTTAATCAAACACTTTACCAGTAGCTCACGCCTAACAACAAACTTATAGTTATTACAAGCTCAGTGTTTTTGTGTGTGGGGGGGCTACCTCATAGACATAAAGGTCAGTGGAAAGTCATAGTATGTTTCTCTGATTACTACATTGTATGTACTGTGTAAAAAAACAATTTACCATTGCACTTCTCATTTTAAAAAATCAACGCACATAAATCTATTAATCATATAAAAAAAGCTATATTTGACCATTTAGAGCCACTTTATATGATTATCAGGATTTAGCTATTTAGTGCAGTTAATACCTCAAAGTGTTCCGCAAGTATAACTTAATTTGCGTGGTTTATGGCGTGTATACACACTCATCATTTGCATACTTTGGACAGGGAAGGTTATTAGTTATAAACAGTTGCTGGGAACATCTTTACGTCGGCTTTGTTGACGTCTTGCACGTTCTCTTTCGCCCTCCGCCATCCCGGCATGCACTGCGAGGTCTGCGGTATATTATTGACAAAGGAAAAAGGCTAGAGAGAGAAACAACAACAGGGTGGGATCAGAGGCACTAACCCTTGTGATAGCAGTAACGTTATAAGAACCTGTGTGCTGACAACAAGGTAAAGCTTTACTCTCAGTTTGTCCCTAAAATAAAACAGAGTCTGTGTTTCATTTTCTGTAAAGACACTGCGTGTAGACAGCGTTAAGTGGCTATCCGCTAACATCTGGGCTTTTTTTTTCTAGTCGGCTAACGCTAGCCAACGTTAACACTACTAAACAACGTTAGCATTAACGATATTGTTATTATATATGTCAGAGAAAGCAAATGCCGTGCAGGGTTCATGTGAGCCATAGGTATGGTAGAATTTATCTAAATTACAGTGTCGCTAATTTTATAACCAACTTGTTTTGTTTACCATGTCACCATAGACGTAAAAACAGCTTGTCACCCACGATTACTCTGCAGTTTATAGAAGGCGGTTACGTTTTATGCTGACACATAATCTAAATGCGAATATAAAGTTGGCTGGATAGCTTAAACATGAAGCAAAGTGTCCACATCAAACAGTTAACAGTTAAAAAACAGTTCACTAAAGCCTTGCTGCTGCAAATTTAACGAGTTGATCGTGGATTTTCATGTGCATGTTGAGAACAAAAAAATGTGTCCCTCGAGCTCCACCGTAACCATGTAAACACACAGAGGCACGTGACCAGCCACATGGAGTCCGCTTACTGAATTCATGGCTGGCCTCCTCTTAGAGCCCTGCTCTGCCTTGATCTCTTGAAGTGAGCATGTTTGGCTAAAAAGAAGCGTCCTAACACTTTACCTGAAAAGCTGTACACGAGGGTGTCATATCCTGTTCATATTGACAATCACCTTCAGGCAGTTTATTTGTGATATTGCGTTATATAAATACAATTGACTTGAAGGATTAGACCCCCATTAAAATCCAGCATTTAAAGTTACATTATAGTATTAATTAATTAAGTATTGTTATTAAAATGGTCCCTTACAGAGTTAATTCCATTAAGATTTATCTTGTTTAAGCAGTATTTTAATATATATTGTGTAACTTCTTCATTTCCTTTTTAATAGTTTAAACCAGAGCTAGACCAATAGATCAACCTTGTTGATATATCAGCGGATAGCAACTTATTACAGATATATACAGAGTATCAGTATATACACGCGGGTCATTAAGAAATGGCAGTTTTGAAATGCCAAAGACATATTAGAGGTGGTTTGAAAACAATGTTGGCATTAGATAGTTTATCATCATTTGCTAACATTTAAAAAAAAAAAAAAAAAATCTATATATCGATATTGGCCTGAAAAAATCCAGTATCAGTTGGGCTGTAGCTAAAAATCTGGAATGGAACAACAGCTGTTGGATACATAAAACAGTAATAATGCAATATTTCATTCTGCAATGTAGTGGGAAAAAATTGAAAGTGTGACAAAAGTGTTTTACTGGTGCCTCTTGAGTAAATGTATTTTACTCTTCATGCCCTGTGTCTCTTCACAGTACCATGTCCTGGCCCTGAGGCGATGAGCGGGAAGTGCCATTTCCACCTGAAGGGAGCTTACACAGCTTGATAGTTTGTGGAGAGAGAGGTGGGGGGCCCAGGCAGACCGTGGACGGGGAAGGGGAAGAGCTCAGCTGAAGCCAATGCAGCAGCAGCAGCATCGACAGCCTGAGCTGGTGGAAGGAAGCCTTCCCGTGTTCGTGTTCCCCACTGAGCTCGTCTTCTACGCAGATGAGCAGACGTCTCACAAGCAGGTGCTCACCCTCTACAACCCCTATGAGTTCGCCCTCAAGTTTAAAGGTCAGTTGGCACAGTCTGCTTGAGTTTCCATGTATGCTGTATTATTTTTGTTATGTCCTCCGGATTATCTGCATAATCGGTGTATTCTTGTCTTTTTATCAGTGCTGTGTACAGCGCCAAACAAGTACACTGTGGTGGATGCCACCGGAGCTGTTAAACCACAGTGTTGTGTTGACATGTAAGTTTGTTTTTGTGTATAGGACATTATTATTTTTTCTTGCAGTAGTATAGCACTAAAGGGACTAAATATCTTATCTATGAGCTTGTTGTTCTCTGTGGATTTCCGTCCATGTCTTTATTGTTTATTGCTTACTTAGGTTTGTTGGGCAGTTTTACTGCGTGCTTTGAGTCACATGATTGTTTATACAGCAGACTTCCCCATCTGATCAAGTACATACTTTCGTATGTCCACACAGAGTAATCAGACACAGAGACGTGCGGGCATGCCATTATGGGGTGTACGACAAGTTCCGATTGCAGGTGTCGGAGCAGAGTCAGCGGAAAGCTCTGGGTCGCAAAGAGGTGACTGCTACCCTCCGTCCCTCAGCCTCACAGGAGCCGCCCAGCCCCCGGCCCCAAGATGAGGAACGCAGAATCAAAGAGCAGTTCGCAGAGAGCGAGTTTTTTGAACAAACTGCATTTCAGACAGGTAGGACGAAGGTGTGTTGTGCGTTGTTACCACTAGATGGAGCCAAATGCTCATAAACTCAAATATGGGAACTTTCATACCATTTATAGGACATGGTATGTTACACTGCCTTTTATGGCCTATGAACATTCTATCTGCCTAACTGTCTTATCTAGTATGAAAAAACTATTTGTCTCACAAACATAGTAGGACAATAATAACATAAAAATGTACAGGTTGTAATCATCTCCTCATACACAGCAGCAAGATAGATAGGTACGTGTATACTGTGTGTGTTTGCTCACTGATTCCGCATTTACCTGCTTCCTGTTCAGATTATTGCATACATGGTTGATAAAACAAAACACAATTTTTATGCACTCAGATCAGTAGGAAAACTATCAGGTAATCACTCTCAGGCTGTCATTTAAAAGTGGAAGTACAAGCCAAAGCCTCATTGCATACAAGATCAAATTTATCTTAATTTTTATGTGTATGCCACATTTACCAACATACTAATTCTGAAGTGGTGGGGTATTCACTATTCACATGTATAAACACCTTCAATTATGGTTGTTCAAAGTGCATAGTTATCATTTCATGCGCTTCAGTGTCATAAACCCTGTCTGATCTTGTTCAGCTGCAACATTCTTTGAGCTCTAACTTCTTCCCTCTGACTTACATGCAAGCTAAATAATAATGTTTCTTTGCCATAACATTTGTTTGTTAAATGATGGGAGAGTTACATAGTTTTGGTCTTTTCAAGATATTTGTTTACATCTGTTAAAGGTGGGGTATGCGATACAAATCCAATACACGTTTTTATTTATTTTTTTAATTCTCCTCACGGTCCGCCAGCTGTCTGTTCTGTGTGAATGCTAAAAAATAATACTGGTGTTTGTACACAGCCCTGCCTCTGTAAAGGGGAAATAAACAAAGTGGCACGCAACCCGCCACACAACACTATTCCAGCCATGATTTATGTGTCAGGAAACGTTAAATGACTTGCCAACTCACATTCAGCTTACTTTCTAGTTCGCCAAGACATGTTGTTGTTGTGATAGTAGCTATAGTAGCAGGAGAGTTGTGAGTATCGCTGTTTGGAGCTGATGTGCTGAATCTGGTACCATCGTCTTTCACTTCACAGCAGCAACTTTAGCGACAGTTTTCTAACCCGTAACTTAGTTAACGTTAGTTACATTACTGCTGTGTTGTTACTCACTCTGTGTCTTTTGTCCTGAATTGCCTACCCCACCTTTAAATCACTTGTTATTATTGTTGTTTTGCAGTGTTATACATCTTATTAGTGTGTGTGTGTGTGTGTGTGTGTGTGTGACAGAGAGCCGTCCTGTTGCTGGAGGCCCCAGTCTGCTGACGGTGCTGCTTGGGCTGGTGTGTATGGCTGCCCTGATGCTCCCGACTCTGGGGGAGCAAGAATCTACTGTGCCTGTCTACCTCCACTTAAGTGTTAACAAGAAACTTGTAGCTGCTTATGTTCTCGGTAGGTAGAAAAAGGAATCACACAAACTTAATGCAAATCATTTTTAAATGTGAACTACTCTGCTTTTTATAAAATCCCCATAATGAAAGAGTAAATGCTGAAGTATACAATATCCTGTTGCTTGTTTCAGGTCTTCTTACAATGGTCATCTTACGCACATGAAGTGCCGTGAGCTGAGAGGAGGAAGAGGGAAAACGAAAAAAGACGAGGGGAACCTTCTCGCACCAGAGACACTACTACGCGTCAATGAGTACAAGTGACAGCAGGGGGGACGGGGTAATTGGTCAGATCACTCCGTCCCCTGGTAGAAATACATTTTAGTAGACTTGTTTTTCAAATCCACGTGTTAAAACATAGTTTGACACAATACTGAACTGATGCAAACAGCGGAGACCTCCAGTGTGTAGGCCAAAGGATTGGTGGTGTGAGAGGAGCTGTCCCTGAGCAGGGCCTGTGAAGAAACATGAGGCCATTTATAGGTGTGGTCTGGCCTCATATTGCCCGTGTCTGTATTTCTATTGCCATTATGTTACAGAATGTGGTTAACGTAAGTAGGAAGGAAATCTACATGCAAACATGTATATAAAGCCATTCAAATGTTATGGTATTCACCTGTAACCATCATTATATTGATGTTTTAAAGCATTTTTAGAGTAGACTCTGGGGACTAAATGAAGTTATTTGCAGATACCTTATCTGAATGGCTTCTTATTTTTATTCCAGCCCTAAGATACTTTTACATGTCACCAAAGGAAACATTTTCTTTGGAAGACGATGCTTTGTTCACTGTACTATATCTATGCTCATCAAATGTTTAATAAAGTCTCAATCCAGCTGTCTGGTATGATGTTAGATCAAATCATGTTATTTTCTACACTTTACAGGTTTGGTCACAGTGGATAAGACACATGCCTTTGGTGTAAGAGACCTGAGTTCAGTTCCCGCTGTTACACATCCACCTGAGCAAAACACTTAACCTCTAGTTGCTCCAGAGGCATGCAGGCTCTGATATATATGTATACAGTGGGTACGGAAAGTATTCAGACCCCTTTAAATTTTTCACTCTTTGTTTCATTGCAGCCATTTTCCAAAAATCAAAAAAGTTCATTTTATTTCTCAGTAATATACACTCAGCACCCCATCTTGACAGAAAAAAAAACAGAAATGTAGAAATTTTTGCAAATTTATTAAAAAAGAAAAACTGAAATATCACATGGTCATAAGTATTCAGACCCTTTACTCAGTATTTAGTAGAAGCACCCTTTTGATCTAATACAGCCATGAGTCATTTTGGGAAAGATGCAACAAGTTTTTCACATCTGGATTTGGGTATCCTCTGCCATTCCTCCTTGCAGATCCTCTCCAGTTCTGTCAGGTTGGATGGTAAACGTTGGTGGACAGCCATTTTCAGGTCTCTCCAGAGATGCTCAATTGGGTTTAAGTCAGGGCTCTGGCTGGGCCATTCAAGAACAGCCACGGAGTTGTTGTGAAGCCACTCCTTCGTTATTTTAGCGGTGCGCTTAGGGTCATTGT